>NW_024532870.1:0-85834 GCF_016097555.1 Gigantopelta aegis
TATAGCCCCAAAAAAAAAAAAAAAAAAAAACCTATTAGTGCATGCCACACTTTCAGAGGAACTTTGAATAATATTACTCTGTCTATGCATTCACAATATAGCTTAAACAGCACTAGAACTTTTCTCATAGAACTCTTATTCCATAGTGATATGACCGATATTTATGACTTCTTAAAACACATTACCATGATTAAAATGACTAATCACATTTTATGAATGATATATATGCATTCTAATTAGATATATTTATTATCATATTTCACATTGACCTTTGTTGAGAAAATCTTTTTTTCTGTATGGTTTAGAGCTGTCAAAACTTTAACAGAAATATAGCCTAACTCTATTGATGCTCTATTATGAATAACGTCTTTCTTAAATTTTCATTGAAAAATGATATAATAAAGAGGGTTGGTCATCCATCTTGTTCCAGAAACAAACATTACACACCAAGACAAAGTGAATCAGAGAGAACAATTGCTGTTCTGTTGACGTTGAAACAAACAATGAAAAATGATGCAACACTTGTAAGAACACTCTGGTAAGGGAAATAAATCTGTTTGCAGAATCTAATGTAGTATACTAAAGTATAATAAAATGAATTCTGCATATTGAATATGATAGCATAGCTCATGCTATTAAATATATTGCAACAGAGCAATTATAACATGTCTATATTTGTGCATTAAAATATGATAAAGCCATTTAAAATGATTAACAAAGTCAAAAGTTGATGTTAACACACTTAAACTATCTTCTAAACATTAAAAAATGAACTATTAAATAATATTGCATGGAAAAGCAAATTATTCTGGAGAAATATTATTCAATGTTATTGAGTGACCTCTTAAATAGTTATAATTATTATATATAGCAGTTTTTTTCTGTTCAAAGGGAAACCCCCAAAATAATTTTTCCTATGACCTATAACACTAATCTACATGTTACTCCCTCTCTCTTAATTATTAGGAGCATAATGCTTTTTTCTCTTGCTTCATGTATCAAACTAATAATTTTCCATATATTACAAATTAGTCTCATAACTTAATATTATTGTAACACCCTATATTTCTCATTGTAGTAGTATCTTATAAAAAAAAAATAGAGTCCCAGTAAGCAGTTCCTTATAAAATCTTTCCTTACATTCAGTAGTCCCTCTTTTGAGAGACCACAATTTTCATGTACCAATGCATTGTAATACAAAACCACCTCTAGTCAAAGACCCACCTCTTTTGTAGCCCAGAGACCTGAAGTACATATATAACATAAGTGTAATATGTTGTGACAAGATTGGATGCCCTAAAGGAAATATATAACATAAGTACAATTTGTTGTGACAGATGGATGCCCTGAAGGAAATATATAACATAAGTGTAATATGTTGTATGAGATGGATGCCCTGAAAAGAATATATACATAGTGTAATATAGCTGTATAAGATGGGATGCCCTAAAGGAACATGTATGCTGCATAAGTGTGCATATGTTACTGACAGATGGATGCCCTGAAGTAAATATATAACATAAGTGTAACATGTGAAAGATGTGAGAAATAAAGGTCATCTATAAAGAAAGTGTAATATGTTTTCTTTGTGTGACAGGAGAAGCAGTTGTAATGATTTACTTCATGAAGTAATATATCCTTGTATGGAAGAGCATCCTAAAGTAAATATATAACATAAGTGTAATATGAGATGGTGTCCTGACAGAAATATATAACATAAGTGTAATATGTTGTGACAAGATGATCTCCTGAAGGAAATATATAACATAAGTGTAATATTGTTGTGACAGAAGATGCCCTGAAGTAAATATATAACATAAGTGTAATATGTTGTGACATTTGATGCCCTGAAGTAAATATATAACATAAGTGTAATATGTTGTGAAAGAAAGATGCTTGCTGAAATATATAACTAAGTAATATGTTGTGACAGATGATGCCCTGAAGGTAAATATATAAACATAAGTGTAATACTGTGACAGATGGATGCCCTGAATTAAAATATAACATACATGTAGCTCATCTTGCTGGAGCTGAAGTAAATATATAACATGTGTAATCTTAAGAAAAATATATAACATAAGTGTAATATGTTATGACTAGAAAGATGTCCCGACGGAAATATATTAACATAAGTGTAATATGTTGTGACAGATGGATTAATTGATAGTTTCAATAATAACCATAATGTAAGTAATATGTTGTGCAAGATGGATGTCCTAAAGGAAATATATAACATACAGTAAAAATGTTTATAGATAATGTTTGAAGTAAATATATAACATAGTTTAATATGTTTACAAAATGCCCTACTATATATAACATAAGTGTAATATGTTGATGACAGATGTATTTTAGAAGGAATATATAAACATAAGTGTATATGTTGTACACAGATGTATTGTCCTGAAGTAAATATATAACATAAGTGTAATATGTTGTGCAAGATGGGTGTCCTAAAGGAAATATATAACATAATTGTAATATGTTCCACAAGATGTGCCCTGAAGTAAATATATAACATAAGTGTAATATGTTATGACAGATGGATGTCCTGAAGTAAATATATAACATAAGTGTAATATGTTGTGACAGATGGGTGTCCTAAAGGAAATATATAACATAAGTGTAATATGTTGTGACAGATGGATGCCCTGAATGTAAATATATAACATAAGTGTAATATGTTGTGCAAGATGGATGCCCTGAAGGAAATATATAACATAAGTGAAATATGTTATAAAGAGTTCCATACATTCAGAAATAATATAACATAAGTGTAATATGCTGTGCAAGATGGATGTCCTAAAGGAAATATATAACATAAGTGTAATATGTTGTGACAGATGGATGCCCTGAAGTAAATATATAACATAAGTGTAATATGTTGTGCAAGATGGGTGTCCTAAAGGAAATATATAACATAAGTGTAATATGTTTTGACAGATAGATGCCCTGAAGTAAATATATAACATAAGTGTAATATGTTGTGACAGATGGATGCCCTGAAGTAAATATATAACATAAGTGTAATATGTTGTGACAGATGGATGCCCTGAAGTAAATATATAACATAAGTGTAATATGTTGTGCAAGATGGATGCCCTGAAGGAAATATATAACATAAGTGTAATATGTTGTGACAGATGGATGTCCTGAAGTAAATATATAACATAAGTGTAATATGCTGTGCAAGATGGGTGTCCTAAAGAAATATATAACATAAGTGTAATATGCTGTGCAAGATGGGTGTCCTAAAGGAAATATATAACATAAGTGTATACCAAAACACTATTAATGTAATAAGATGATCACTCTAGATGCCCTCTTAAATATATAACATAAGTGTAATATGTTGTGACAGATGGATGTCCCTGAAGTAAATATATAACAAGTGTAATATTTTTGTGACAGATGGATGCCCTGAAAATATATAACATAAGTGTAATATGTTGTGACAAGATGGATGCCCTGAAGTCAATATATAACATAAGTGTGAAATATGTTGTGAAGATGGATGTCCTGAAAGGAAAATATATAACATAAGTGTATTGTTGTGACAAGAATTCCTGAAGTAAATATATAACATAAGTGTAATATGTTGTGCAAGATGGGTGTCCCTGCAAGGACAATATATAACATAAGTGTAATATGTTTTGTAGAGATGGATGTCCTGAAGAGAAATATATAACATAAGTGTAATATGTTGTGACAGATGGATGCCCTGAAGGAAATATATAACATAAGTGTAATATGTTGTGACAGATAGATGCCCTGAATCTAAATATATAACATAAGTGTAATATGTCCTGCAGAGTAGATGCCCTGAAGGAAATAAATTAATAACATAGTGTCAACAGACAAAGCTGTGACTAGATGGATGCCCTTCTCTAATATATAACATAAGTGTAATATGTTGTGTCACAGATGGATGTCCTGAAGTAAATATATAACATAAGTGTAATATCCCTGTGACAAGATGGATGCACCACAAGTAAATATATAACATAAGTGTAATATGCTGTGCAAGATGGATGCCCTAAAGGAAATATATAACAAAGTGTAATATGTTAGCACAGAATGATGTCCTGAATGAAATATATAACATAAGTGTAATATGTTATGACAGATGGATGTCCTGAAAAAATATATACATAAGTGTAATATGTTGTGCAGAGAGATGCCTGAAGGAAATATATAACATAAGTGTAATATGTTGTGCAGATGGATGCCCAAACTTAAATATATAACATAAGTGTAATATGTTGTGAGAGATAATTAGCAGCCTGAAGGAGAATATATAAAATAAGTGTAATATGTTGTGTAGATGGAAACCAAAAATTTGATAAATAGTTAAATACTATACTCAAAAAATCATTCTTTAAGTATAAATATTAATATTGCAATGTATTGACAGATAGATGCCCTATAAGAATATTAACTTAATGTAATATTGACACAGCAGATGCCCTTAATACAATATATAACATAAGTGTAATATGTTGTACATAGATAACATCCTGAAGTAAATATAACATAAGTGTAAGATGTGAAGACAGATATATGCCCTGAAGTAAATATATAACATAAGTAAATATATGCTGTGACAGAAATATGTCCTGAAGTAAATATATAACATAAGTATAATCTGTTATTATACTGTCCTATCTAAATATAACATAAGTGTAATATCTTTCATAATGGTGCCTTCAGTAATTATATAACATAAGTGACTTCATGTTTCTCTCACTGGTAACTTGTAACGTTTAAATAGTATAAGGAACGCATATAATATAATTGTATGACAGCAAGCATGCCCTGAAGTAAATATATAACATAAGTGTAAACTTTGATGTGCAAATGGATGTCCTGAAGGTAAATAATAACATAAGTGTAATAACCAATACCAGATGCTGCATACCAAGTATACCATCAAACCTCTAACATATTTCATGTGGATGCCCTGAAGCTATTATATAACTCTAAAGATGTTGGCATTATCAAAGCTAAAGGAAATATATACAAAAGTGTAATAAAATAACAAGATGGATGCCCTGAAGTAAATATATAACATAAGTGTAATATGCTTTGCAAGCAAATGCCATGACAGAATATATAACATAAGTGTAATAATGAGACAGATAGAGTCCCTGAAGGAAATCTTTTAAGCATAAGTGTAATATGTTGTGACAGAAGGATGCCCTGATTTAAATTTATATAGAAGTGTAATTATGTAGATGAAGCTACTAAAGTATGTCAGAAACAGAAAATCACTATGTTATAATTAGATAAAATTACTGTTCCTCATAATGCACATTGTTCTAATGCTCTTCCATAGCACATGACTAATTGAAATCTAACTCTTAAGTTTGATTCTGTTAGACAGAGATCCCTGAATAAATATATAACATAAGTGTAATCAATTCAATGAGATGGGTGTCCTAAAGGAAACTATAAACATAAGTGTAATTAAATTCAGTAAGTGAACATAAGTGTAATATGTTGTGACAGATGGATGCCCTGAAGGAAATATATAACATAAGTGTAATATGTTGTGACAGATGGATGCCCTGAAGGAAATATATAACATAAGTGTAATATGTTGCCCTGAAGATGGATGCCCTGAAGTAATATATATAACATAAGTGTAATATGTTGTGACAAGATAGATGCCCTGAAGGAAATATATAACACAGTGTAAGTGTGCAAGATAGATGCCCTGAAGTGTATATAACATAAGATGGATGCCCTGATGGATGCCCTGAAGTAAATATATAACATAAGTGTAATATGTGTGCAAGATGATGGATGCCCTGAAGGAAATATATAACATAAGTGCCCTGAAGATGATGCCCTGAATATATAACATAAGTGTAATATGTTGTGACAGATGGATGCCCTGAAGTAAATATATAACATAAGTGTAATATGTTGTGACAGATGGATGCCCTGAAGTAAATATATAACATAAGTGTAATATGTTGTGACAGATGGATGTCCTGAAGTAAATAAATATATATAACATAAGTGTATATGTGTAATATGTTGTGCAAGATGGATGCCCTGAAGTAAATATATAACATAAGTGTAATATGTTGTGACAGATGGATGCCCTGAAGTAAATATATAACATAAGTGTAATATGTTGTGACAGATGGATGCCCTGAAGGAAATATATAACATAAGTGTAATATGTTGTGACAGATGGATGCCCTGAAGTAAATATATAACATAAGTGTAATATGTTGTGACAGATGGATGCCCTGAAGGAAATATATAACATAAGTGTAATATGTTGTGACAGATGGATGCCCTGAAGTAAATATATAACATAAGTGTAATATGTTTGTGACAGATGGATGCCCTGAAGTAAATATATAACATAAGTGTAATATGTTGTGACAGATGGATGCCCTGAAGGAAATATATAACATAAGTGTAATATGTTGTGACAGATGGATGCCCTGAAGGAAATATATAACATAAGTGTAATATGTTGTGACAGATGGATGCCCTGAAGTAAATATATAACATAAGTGGATGCCCTAAATTGCCCATAAGTGTAATTGTGTTAAAATTGTATTAAAATTGCGTTAAAATCGTGTTAATATTACACTAAAGTTCTATTAAATATTATAACAAAAGTGTAATAAAACTGTGTTAAAATTGCTTTAAAATTGTGTTAAAATTGAAATTAATATTACATTGTAAAGTTGTATTGAAAGATGTATTAAAATTGCGTATATAATTGTATTTAAAATTGTTGTTAAGATTGTGTTAAAATTGCATTATATAACATAAGTTGTAATAAAATTGTATTAAAACTGTGTTAAAATTGTGTTAAAATCATGTTAATATTACATTAAAGTTATTAAAGTTATCCATGGCACACCATGGATTACCAATGAGTATGGATACACAATTTATAAGTGTTGGACTCCTAAAAGCACACATTTTGATTATATGTGCAGAGACTGATACTGAAGATGTTGCTGCCCCATGCCTCTACAAAAGTTGCAAATTGCTTAAATAAACATATTGATGAGGTGCCACTTGTGGATAAACACTTATATAAAACACTTACTCCATACAAGAAGAAGTACTCTATGAAAAATTATATATTTCCTAAACATTTCCATGAGAAAAATCTTTGTGAAATACAATAGCCAAATTCCATTCAAATTTCCATAAAGAATTTTGAAATTTTCTTAAGTTTCCTCTCATCAGAAACATTAGATTTCTGAACAAAATTCTATAGAAAATACACAAGTTTCTCATATAGCTTCCATCTGGAAACAGAATTGAATGACAATATAAAGTACTACTACATAAGCACAAGAAATTATTGCACAAATTCTGAAATTTAACTGATTTCTAAGTTCATTTTTAATTAAGACATTGACTTTAAGTTGCAATGTTTAGAAAAATAGTTCAATCAATTAATAAATACGTGGCACAGACAACTTTCTCGGACACTTTGTAATGAGACTCAAACAAAAAAATGAAAATAAAATGTTCAATATATAGGTATTGGAGTAATAGTTAGTACAAGTCATCCATTATTCTGCTATGAAGTCCTTATTTCAATCTTACAGTGTCCACAGAAAGTGTGGTCGAGTAGACAAAAGTACTATCACTAGCTATTGTATATGTTTCACGGATTCTCCCATTCCCAATGAATATTTGTAGGTTTTTCGGCAGCTCCTTGCTTTCAGACTCCATTGCTTTGGTTCTGTGTCGAAAAAAACATTCTATGATTACTGAAGTGACAGTAATCCCATCATCTCCTCTGAAGAAAAGTTGTCGTTTTATTTACCGATGATTAACCGTCTTCGAGAGTCAGTTAACTGAACCCCTTTGATGGGCAAAAGAAGTCAATTGTAAAGAAAGGGACTCAAGTAGCGATCAAATCTCAAATTGTGATGAATCACAGATCGAAGAGGAAGATCTACAATTGAGCATAAGCACTAAATACAATTCGATCAGTTTCAACCAGACTGCCCGTCTCAAGTTCTACCAGGACTGAAAATGATGATTTAATAACAAGTGGTATGTTGCTAAGTATAAATAAAATGTGTTTAAACAGCCTATTCATCTTACCTGCTAGTTTTACATAATAACTTAATTTGATGGAATGTATACTTAATTAACAGCTTTCAGTTATTTCCTATATAGTTGTTCATAGAGTTAATTAAGAAACATAGCTTAAGTTCATACTTCATGTTCAATAAGCTAGAGATAAACTATATATAATACTTACATAGAACTTTTAACAAAATTAGTGAAGAGTTGGAATATAAGTGTGAACAAAATAAGAAGATAGATGGAAGAATCTTTACTGGAAATTAAAAGACACAAGAAAGAGACTCTGACAATAATAAACATTCTCTTTAAATTGTCAAGCCTACAACAGAATTTAGGGTAAGTTGTTTCATTTATAGTTGATACATTTATTATGGAATGCTGTTATTAAAGTTTACAAGTCTATTGAAGGGTGTGATGACTTTGATGATAATAATCTGTGAGACTTTAAGTTATAAATATTATCTGTAAAGTTATGTGATAGATTTCTTACTTTATAGCAAATCAATAAAGTGTAAACACAATCAGACAATACTAAAAAAGATATCAGAGGTAAAAGGATCATTACCAAAGGCTTTGACAGCAATAAGACACCTTCACTTAAAGTCTTGCAAAGGTTAAATGATGAGGTTCTAGCATCTAGTTGGACTACCATCTGATCAACATTGTCCAGAAAATGAAGACTGCCAACATAAGCATTCAATTGAATGATATGAACTAAAGTGAGACAAGTTATCATTGATACTGTTCTCTTTGTGTTTATATTGCTTATTTTATATATCACTTATCACAAACCATGATCATATTTATTTACCTATTATTATTGTATCTATAGTTTTCACTTTTTATTTCAATAATTGAAATCTTTGGAAAGTTGATAATTCAAATAAATTTACATTATGTATACATAAAATATAAAGTTATGGAAACACTGTTGAATGTTCAAATTTCATCATAAGTTTCCATTAAATGGAATTATGCCGTGTACAATATTTCCAATCATAAGAAATCTCTAAGTTTCCTTGTAAAAGAAACATAAAACTTGATGAAAATATGACATTTCTATACAGAATTCCATAATAGGAAATATTCTTTTTAACACAGTGAATGTTATTTGAAAGATGAGGGAACAATCCCTATGAACAGGCAGCGAATAAGGCAATAGAGGGAATGGGGCAAGTAGCTAAATAGTTGAGGACAAAGCCAATGTCAGGGCCCAGCTTCGGTGTTAACAATGGGGCAGGCCACTAAGGAGGGAGTGGAGGGGCTACTGTGCATAGGAAGGGAGATCTTATACTATTGTGGCAGAGGTAGTCATTTCCTCCACAATGCCTATTGATTCATTGGTTCATTCATATATAACAGCACAATCAAATGAAGTGTATTATAATTATAGTATTATCAATATAAATTGGAGTCTTTTAATGAAATTACCTTGAGGTCATTTTGTTGTCATCCAAAGAGCAGCAACTTTACAGTTGCTAAGTTGGAGTAAACACCAGTTTCATCTGTCACAGGAATTGACTTTTTAGTTAAAACTTACTATATTATACTGAATTAGGCATAAATATGGTAAAAGCAGGCATGATTATCAGTTGACATACTAAATTTTTTCACAGCATTCAAGTTTAATTTTAGGACATAGTTATTAAATTTTGTTTACACATCATATAAAAGAAAGAAGTCAATATAAATGTTTTACTCAGTATTACCAGAAAAGAAGTCTTTGCTTAATAAGTTCATAACTGTCCAATTTCTCAAACACTTTCCCTATGTTGTCTGGATAAACCAACTCTTTGCACAGTATCAGTTCTAGCAAGTGCATCACAAATCAACTTGGAGTCATCATTTTTAGAGAAATATTGTAAAGTGTAGTTCTGCCAATAATGTAGTTGAATTTATTATTTCAATTAGAGATTTTAGTACTTAGTGATGTAATGAGATAATTGTAGCTGATATACAACACAGTTAAAGTTTGGTTTTGAAGGAGCTCTTCACAAATGTATTGGATACCTTTATCAGTGATGTCACAGTTGTAAAGATAGAGTTCTTTTAGAGTCGTATTGATACTTAACATGTCATACAAGTCAGATATATCATCATCTGTGAGAATAAAATTATTAAATGATATAGTTACTGGTTTTATACCACCAGAAAGTGGAGATGATGAGAGATATAGTCTCTTCTTTGTCTAGTTAATTTTAAGGTCCTCTGACAATGTAGATATACAAATGTTGTCCAGTGGAGTGTTATATATATCGAATCCCTCTCATCATGAGGTTTTAAATTATTAATGAAGTGCTTTCAAGAGATAATAACTTGAGTTCAATACTCCATCCTTCCTTTCCTACCATTTGTTCATCCTTTAATTTAATAACAATGCCTTCCATTGTTCAATTAATGATACTGTGAGATCTACTTTATTAATGTCATCATACTACTCACCTCTCCTTTAATAATCAAAAAAATATTTTGTGAATTGTAGTTTATATATCAAACATATATACACATGGACACTATTAACATACTAGTGTGTTGAAGAATACTATGTATATAGTTTAAGCACCATTCTGAGTGCTAGTACAGGATATAGTGCATGAGGATGTGGTCAAAATTCTCATACAGGACAATGATCAAGTGATTTATAGTGATGCTTTGGCTAATCAAAAATGTTCCATGAAGCTCACTATGAACTGTACAATCATTATTAATTATAAGTGCTTGAAAACATCAGTGCAATCAATCACACTAACAGTGGATATAGCAAAATTGGGATATACGTGTACTGCATTATTAAATTTAACAAAGTAAAGTTTTAATACCAAAATGATCAATGATATGTTATCATGTTTTCACAATTGAAATTTTTTCAATACTTTCTAAATTTGATAGTAATTTATGTAATGATTGTATTCTTAATAATTCAACATAGTATATAAACAATGGAAAAAAATATTTACATTGCTTTTCCTTAGAGTATATATGTATATATGTTATGATAATTTATCTAACGATTGTATTATCAATGAGTATCACTGTAAAAAAAGCAATTGGTTGATTTGACCCATATATGGCTTCACGAAATGATTGGGTACCAGGCTATTTCTATTCCTACTATATTATTTGCATTCTTTGTACTGGACTGATACTAACCCCCCTTACACTTACTTCATTTATTAGAAAATATTTTTAATTATTTATATATCATAATTATACTTATCATAGTAAAACAATTTAACTTTGTCTGCATTTCAATTGTTATTGCTGATAAGGGTTCTAGTGAATATTTACTAAACCCTTGTACAGATTGTTTTCAAAAGATGAGGTGTGGTCATATCTAGTGTTTTGTGTATCATCTATCACTAAATTTACTTTGTACTGTATTGTAATGTATATTATTATTTGACTTCACTAGTGTTTTTGAAGATATAGTAATAATTTATTTCTATTATAATAGTTGATTACATTAGCACTAATTCTTTCAAAGATGATGGAATTAGTGAAAGTATGTTTTGTATCTTACTGCTATTACAACTAGGATATGGACAAGAACCTACCAACAAACCTAGTAATGGTAAGTAGTTGTTGCTAGAGAAACTATTGATTTATAGATCATAATGACAGTGTGTACGACTGTATCTACCCTATGAGAATAGGATAATATCAGACTTTTCAATGATATATGCTGGACAGTTTTATGATGTTGATAGGAATAGTGATGGTATTAGTGATGCTTTGTGGTGTCAGAGTGCTAATGATAGCTTGGACATTGGTGTGTGGTATTATCCTAATGGTACTCAAATACCTTTCTTTACTGGATACTTTGATCAAAATAATGGACCAAGTCCAATATTCTCTAAGAGGTTCACTGGTCAGATTGCACTCGCTAGAAGAGCTGCACTATCAGGTTATGAAGGTCTGTATACCTGTATCATTCCTGATAAAAGAATGGAGTGAGCCAAACACTAGTGGTAGGGTTATACAAAAATGTTGCTTACAGTAATAATGGTAAGTATCTGAGCTCATGTATAGTAGTAAAGTGATGATGTATCAAAACTGCTACATAGATGGTCCTGATGCAGACTCCTCCATGAAATTCTCTCTCATCTCTACAAGAGATGCCAATCCTCCAGTCTTCACTCTTACCTTCAACGTCTCTGATGGACCTCCCACTGATGTCACTTGTACATATGGCCATGGAAGTAACCCATTCACAATTGCTAATGGTGACCTGTCTCGTGTGGCAGTGAATGGAGCAGGATCCATTACACAGGTCATGGTGATACTGAGGATGAAACAGCTGGTACTTACCAGTGTACTGTCTCTAATGCTAGAGTGACTAATGTCCTTTGCCTGGACACAGTGGTCCAAATGCTACAAGTAGTAGTAGTACATCAGAGCCTATAACAGGTTATTAAATCACTTAATATGATGGTATCACATTTCCTCTCTTTACAGTTGCTGGTACCCCTACTGGTTTGACTGCTACAAGACTGAACACAGGTCTGTCTCATGTACAACTCTCTTGGTCATCTGTGTCAGAAGTGGCCAGCTACGAAGTGCTGTTCTATCAACTCAGCAATGGTAGTAGTTCTGTTATGAGTGCAGGGACTACCACTAAACACAATGTTGGACATAACATCAGGACTGACTTTATACAGTGCATATAACATCTTTGTAGTATCATATGGCACTGAGGGTAGTATGGTACTGCCTAGTGATCATAGCATCATTCTATCATTAGTGAGGAGCATATAAAAGAAGTTAGTTAACAGAAATTATTCTTACATTTTAGCTATCCCTCTTGTCGATCTGATACTCACTTCAACTAATACCACTATTACTTTGACATGGATGCCATCTTTATTTGTTTCTGAACATATCAGAGTTATTTCGATGTCGTAGACTATGTGAACAGACTTTAGGTCATACTCGAAATTCTAATTCATCGATCTCATCACCACATATATTTACTGGTATTGATCTGGTACTCACTGTATCGTTGGTCTTAGTGGAATATTTAGTGGTAAACCAATATGTCCTCGGTACTACAATTGCCACTACATTATCATCTGGTAAAGTATATTACGTCTTCAGATTCACAACTATTATATTGTTCTCATATAATATACAGCACCCAGTTCATATGCCAGTAATATCACTATCTCATCAATTGAGGGAAGGTCTATGACTGTCTCATGGGATGAGGTACCTTGCTCTGGACAGAATGGACCATTGTTGGTTACTTGCTCTACTACAACTAACACAACTTTCATTGACAGTGTTAACATCACTGGAGGAAACAATAGACAGTACAATCTCACAACACTCACACATTATACTAACTACACTGTGACAGTAATAGCATATAATGATGCTGGAACTGGACCAGCAAGTAGAGAGATAATATAACAGACAGAAGAAGCTGGTAAGTCAGTTACTACTGATGTATAGGTATTATTGATATACTGTAGAACCTGGTGTGGTATTTGTCTAATGGAAAGTGTACAGCAATACAAGAGATCAACATTACATGGAATGTACCTACAGTACCCAATGGTTTATTATTATGTATGAAATATATTATAGAGAATCTAATAGTAATATTTCATACAATTTGATTAATACATCTAACACACAGTACAGTATAGGAGACTTCTACCAAACACTAGTTATACCATTGGAGTGAGAGCATATACCAGTGTAGGTCCTGGTAAATGGAGTGATACTCAAATCTCTACCAGTAACATACATAGTATGTCTCTTGTCTGTATTGTAATGACTTGTATCTTTCTTTGTAGCTAGAGTGTTTTGGTTTTTCTCTTTTACAAAATCCATAACACTTCAGTACTTGCTATGTGGCAGCCTATCACTGCTCTAGAAGTCAAGCACTACCTGTTTTATATATTAGTACTAATAAACATAAGAGACAGTCAGATTATGGGTAACAAGACATTTCCTGGTGATAGCAGTGAAGGTGTAATAGGAGGATTACAAAATAATTTAAACTATTTGTTCTCACTTTTCCATAACATATGAAATAAATGGAATTGAATACGAGGGAGAAAGAATCCAACCTATCCATCACAATCGTAAGACAATTACTTATTTGATTTTTAGAGAGAAAGCTAATTTAGATTTGCTTTTTTTTAGGAGTCCATTATACAAATAGAGGTCAATTAGAGGTCAAATATATATATATATAATATATATATATATATATATATATATATATATATATATATGGTTATAAATGTAATATCTGCTGTTTTAATAACTCTTGTACATATGATAAATACATTTAAAGTAAATATTGAAATGAGCTATTAAAACTGCAACTGTTAACATCTGTTTAGTGCTGTTTTAATACTTCATGTACATTTGACAGATACATTGAAAGTAAATATTGAAATGAGTTCTTGTATTTTAAAAACATTGGTGTGTTTATTGTCTAACAAATATTTTGTATCATTATGTTTATTTAGTAACTTAACCTAACAAGAAATGTCTCCCAATACAACTAAATCAACATGTAACGTCATCAGGCACTGTAGTAGATATTTTTATAAAGTTTATTCCCAGAGTATTACTTGTTAAAAAATGAACTTAAGTAAAATTAATAATAACATACCATTGTTGTTAATAGTGGTGAGTTTAGAGGATTATAGATAAGTCAAATTTAACTATTTAAAGTTAGTTGTAACATCTATATGAGTCTTTTTACTTTATTGCATTTTACTTTTTATCTACTTACAGTACAACCACCAACAGTACACCCAGTTTCAAATAAAGTCACTGGATTTTTTTAATGAATCCATAATTATCGTGTTTATCATCATTAATGATTACCCAAGAGTGAAAACGCAACAACATAACCTGGCTATTCAAGTCGTTAGGTTCTGATGTGTTCAAATCATTAATCCTACTTCACCTGATCATCTCTCTCTAACTATACATAATGTTCAGTTGAGTGATAGGGGTATGTACAAAATGTCAGCAACAAGCGAAGCTGGCACTGATGAAGCAACAGTCACAGTGGATGTGTTTGGTAAACTATAAAGTTATTAAATTATATCTTATCAAATAATGTTTATAGTTAAGGCTGCCTTATATAACAATACTGGAGGGTCGGTAACAAAAGAAAGAGGACAAGTGTGATGTTCAATTGTACTGCTGATGGTGTTCCACAACCTGATATTGTATGGAGAAAAAAATGGCAACTTTTATTGAAGACAAGAAGACTAAAACTTATCTCATCAAAAACATCTAATGGTTTTCGTTCACACTTTATTCTTGGTGTATTACAACATACAAGTGTTCAAACAATTACAGATTTGAATGGAAAAGATAATGGTAGCTATTCATGCCGAGCAAGTACTGATAATGAAGGTGATAATGGAGTTATATTGATGACACCATTTACATTACAAGTAATAGAATGTAAGCGATTTCTGTGATTAGATGCTTGACTAAGTACATTGTTATAGGACCATCAACCAATTATTGTTTGAGTTTTCCATGTCGTAGATGTGTATGTGTCATAGTTTGAGTAGTGGATATACGTGTGATTGTTATAATGGATATTCAGGTGTCAATGTGAACAAGGTTTGTAACTTTAATAAAGAAATATTTTGATATCTTTCATTACAGTTGATATGATGTACTACCACATTCAGTAATTAACATGTGACAACCTAGCTTGTAGTTGTAGTATTAGCTTCTTTTTAGCAGCACATTCTGCTTGAAGGTCTGTGATTTTATTGCATATGACTATCACATTCATTTAGAAAGCAGAAGAGCACAAGACCAACTTAAAGAGTTTGTCTGAATGCCTGATTGCTCGTTGAGTTGAATAGGGATTGACTCCATTCTCACAGCTATATGCTATATAAATTGTATCATCATCATCTTTATATACTTTATCACTACAAATTTCATTTAGTTTATTAAACATATATTTTTTAATATAGAATCAATTAGCTATAGTCAATTCAGTGAATAAGTATAGCCTGTAACTAGCCATGGTTTAGTCTTAGAGGCAACAGTTGCACTCACTCTAAAGTAAAGGTATCATCTTTGAGATATCGACGTTTTTTTTCAGAACCTCGGTCAGAATGAGAAATAAATTTATGAAGACCCCATTTGTTTCCATAGTTATTAAACATACTCTTTGTCTGCACCTCAGTGGTGTGAACTCATCAAACACTATAAACATTTGCCCAATGGTTTGTATCTTCTACTTGGTTGAGTAGTTCAATTGTGATCTCTCCCTGGAATGGCCACTCCAGTATGTCATCATACTCCCCAGTCAATAGACACACATAACAAGAGACATGAGTACATTTTACCATCACCATAACCATTTGCATAAACACTCAAGCAGATTTTATAGCCCCCAGGAGAAGTATAGAAACGGAGCTATACCACTCCACATTTTCATTTTTTTTTTTCTAAATTTAGGGAATTTTATGACTGGACGTCTTCCATTAGGTGATAGTGTATTACTGCAGTGTTCATTAAAGGACAGTCTGTCTTGCAGATGTAGTATTAATTCTTTATTAGCAGCAATTTCTTCTTGTGCTTTTTTCTGAACAGCTTTTATTTTGTCTTGTACTTGTTTGACCATTTGTACTGCCATCTCAAGATGTTTCTCATGTCATGTTCTTCATGTTTCTCTCGATCTTCTCGTTTCATCTTCACATTACATCCAATACTGTTATATTGACACGTTATGACTTGTTTAGGACAGATATTATAATGGTCCTCTATAAGACAACGTTTTGTGACTTCATTACATCCTTCATTGTCACAGGTAACAGGATAATCTAGACACTCCTCATATGATTCCCATGAATCTCCTCATAAGTGCCTATTGCTGACAATAATGACATAAGACTTGACGTTTTCAAAATTCATTATCAAGATGATGTTGAAGTGCTTGACGTTGAGTTGCTCACCACACTTATTAGTACAAGTTATCAGCTGATAGGGACAGACTTTTAAGATGATCTTCAATATCTTTTAGATTACCTTTCCATTGAAAGTAATGTCATCATTGGACTCTTTGTTGTTAGTACAGTATATTGTAGAGTATTTATTTCTAGATCAGCTCTACGATCATTAAAATAATTGTTAGTAAGATCATGACAAACAAATAGGACAAACGAACTGTGTGACCTTTTAAACTTTAACTCCTCAAGACAAACTCTTACAAAGACATTACCACAACAGATAACTTGTGTGAGGTTTACAAGCTACAAAAGGTACAAATATGACAGATATATTTTGTAGGAGGGTCACCATTAATAAATCTATAGTTATAACCACCATTTTCAATAATGTTAGATGACCATAGATCTAGAGGAGTTTATAATTATGTCTGATATGATTAGGACTAAGCTCTACACTTACTGTCTTCAAAGTTGTTTAACCAGTTTAGCCTACAAATGGTTGGATTGAGTACTATTTTACATCATCATGTGACACTACCATTATGAATCTACCTTAACAACATACGTAATATTTTATATAAATACACTAACAGATAATATAGTACTGGTTATGTTGGGCTACAATTAGAAAGAGAAAGTAACAGGGATTTTAAATGTGACAACAGACAGTATTATAATGATAAAAACAAATTGGTGATCATATGAGCAACACACTGTATAAGTTAGCAATTTCATAGTTGTTTTATGGTTGTTTAATATTTTACAGCTTCTACATTTCTATGATGTTTGTGTAGTGGTAGTTAGCCATGGTTTAGTGTTGGAAGTATAATAGTCACACTCACTCTAAAGTAGAGGATATCATCTTTGAGATATTGACAATTAAAAAAGGAATTGAGAGAGTTCAAAGTGAGAAATGAATTTGTGTCCCCTATCCTTCTCCATAATCTTCCTTTACTCTTTCTCTGCACTCTATTGGTGTGGATGTGTCAAAAAATTTAACATCTCTGTAATGATTGTCATCTTCTAGTTGGTTGAGTACTATAAGTAGCTCCACAGTGATCACTCCCTGAAATGGGCCACTCCAATGTGTCGTCATTACTCCTCCTGACATTAGACACACATAACAAGAGACATGAGTATTTTTACCTTTATCATGACCATTAGGACAAATATTTACAAACTCATTTTAGAACATCCAGAAGACGTATATAGAAACCAGGATATACCAATTCATGTCTTCATCTTTAACATATTAAATTTAGTAAATTTAATAACTTCTATATTGAAAGGTGATGGTAACAGTTTTACAAATGATCTAATTTGGCATGAAGTTGTAATAGTAATGCTTTATTTGTAACACTCTCTGATTTGAAGATCTTCAATGTCTCTATCCCCCCATTTCAAGGTATTTCTCATGTCATGTTCTTCATGTTTCTCTCAATCTTCTCGTTTCATTTTCACATTAACATCCAATACTGTATATTGACATGTTTATGACTTGTTTAGTGACCGATATTATAATGGTCCTCTATAAGACAACGTTTTTGTGACTTCATTTACATCCTTCATTGTCACACAGGTAACAGGATAATCTAGATACTCCCTCAATATGATTCCAAGAATCTCCTCATAAGGTGCCTATTCTTGACGATATTGACAAAAGACTTGATGTTTCAAACATTCATTATCAAGATGAGTTGAAGTGCTTTACATTGGAGTTGCTCACCACACTTATAGTACAAGTTATCAGCTGATAGGGACAGACTTTAAGATGATCTTCAATATCTTTAGATTACCTTTCCATGACAAGTAATGTCATCATTGGACTCTTTGTTGTTAGTACAGTATATTGTAGAGTATTTATTTCTAGATCAGCTCTACGATTATTAAAGATCAGCTTACGATACTAACACCCAATCCTCTTACAACATATGTAAAATATTTCACATCCATTAATTAAATCACCATGCTATTGGAATGGAATTGGATTTGAGACTGATAGAAGCTTCCTGTATAATTCATCTAATCATACCCTGTACTGTCATCATATTATGGTGCATTTGGATATAAACAATTATTTTAGCTATCCTTGTAATCAAATAAGGAAAAGTACTGTGCTGAGTCGTCTAAAAATTTATTTTGACCTGATTGATTGATTGATTAATGATCATGTTCATTTATCTGACAGATATCATGGTCTGGTTCATCAGAAACTGTGGTAACTTAAATAAACCTATAATGTAATGTTTATTAAATGTTCTGGAACTCCACTATATATTGTCATGTAAAATTTGTTTTGTTCAGTCTACAGTTGTGAGGTATGTTTTTTTAAATATCATATGTTGTATTGGTAAGCTCGGGTTCAATAGTAGAATTACAACAGAAAACAGTAGTTAATTTAAGATATGTGGGTTGTGTACCACTGGTGAGGTCGATGTTGTGTACTGTAAGGACTGTGGTGAGTATTGTGTGGAATATTGTCAAAATATCCTATACAAACGCGGTAAGATGCCTCTCACTACAAGAAGCTGCTTCTTTAAACTCACTTTGTGTTAAGCATATCTCCATGAAGATCATTCAAAATGTGTTATAGTTAAAAACAATCGATAGTTTGCTGATGTGTGATCAAGAGTCTTTCAATTCTCACATTTTTTTTTCTGTCGATGATAAACGTTTTAAATGTCTTAGAGGTCAACCACACACAAACAATTTTAGTGAATTGTTGGATGTTCGGTTGCTTACCTCTGCTGCTTTTAAAATCATGATAACTTGATAAACACAAACAATAGCACAGGTTTCACAAACAAGTTGTTTACAAATTACTAAAAATGTAGATCTACATTTCACTTCAGAGATATTACTTCTGTTATAATTTAACTACATTAATTCTTAGTCCTATCACTTTAGTTTGCACTAATAGTTCATGTTTGTTAGTCAATATCATTGTCAAATAATTTATTCTTTGAACAGAGTTCCAACATGGAGCTATTAGTGTCAAATTCTACATTCTACTTGAGAATTATAGACTTTGCAGGTGCACCATGGACTAACCACTGAGTATGGATACACAATTATAAGTTTTGGACTCCTAAAAGACAACATTTTGATTATATGTGGAGAGACTGATACTGAAGATATTGCTGCCCCGCAATGGCCTCTACAAAAAGCTGCAAATTGCTTAAATCTGATTTAAGCCAATTTGCACCTGATCGATATGTTGATAATTATTATCAACATATCGATCAGGTGCCACTTGTGGATAAAGGTATTAGAAAGAAGAGGGAACAATCCCTATGAACAGGGGAGAGAAATAAGGGGTGGGGCAAGTAATAAATAGTTGAGGACAAAAGCTAGTCAGGCCGAACTTCAGTGTTAATGACAGAACAATGGGGCAGGCCACAGTGCTAAGTTGGAGTAAACACCAGTTCATCTGTCACAGAAATAGACATTTTAGCTAAAACTTACCATATTATGCTGAATTAGGCATAACACATGTAAAAGCAGCCATGATTATCAGTTGACCTATGACAATTTTCTCACAGCCTTCGAGTTTAATTTTAGGACATAGTTAATGAATTTTGGTTTACACATGATAAAAAAGAAAGAAATCAAATATACTCAGTATTACCAGAAAAGAAGTCTTTGCTTAATAAGTTCATAACTGTCCAATTCTCAACACTTTCCCTATGTTGTCTGGATAAACCTACTCTCTGCACAGTATCAGTTCTAGCAAGTGCATCACAAATCAACTTGACATCATGACTTTTTAGAGAAGTAGTTGTAAAGACGTAGTTCTGCTGCCAATGACGTAGTTGAATCAATTAATTCGACTAGAGATTTAGTACTTAAGTGACGTAATGAGATAATTGTAGCTGATCGACAACACAATCAAAGTTTGGTTTTGAAGAAGCCCTTCACAAATATATTGGATACCTTTATCAGTGATGTCACAGTTGTAAAGATAGAGTTCTTTAGAATTGTATTGATACATAACATCTCATACAATTCAGATATATCATCATCTGTGAGAGTAACATTGTAAAAATGATAATTCCTGAGCGAATTATTATCGGAGGAGAGCAGTAGTTACTGGTTTATACCACCAGAAAGTGGAGATGACGAGAGATATAGTCTCTTCATTGTCTGTTAATTTTAAGGACTTCTGATAGTGTAGATGTACAAATGTTGTCCAGTGGATTGTTCTATATATCGAATCCTTCACAGCCACATTCATTAAGATTTTGAATAATTAATAAAGCGCTTTCAAGAGATGATGATCGAAGTTCAATACTAAATGGTTCGTTTCCTGCTTGTTTGTTCTTCCTTTATTTTAATAACAATGCCTTCACAATTGTTCAATTGTTGGTGATGTGAGGTCACTTTTATTAATGTCATCAGACCATTTCACCTCCCCGTAATAATAAAAGTTTATTAGTGAATCAAAGTTTATATAGCTAATAAATGTACATATTGTAGTAAATTCACATGCAGACTATTAATATATGAGGGTCTTGGAGAACACTGTGTATTGGTCAAAACATGAGTATATTGCATGAGGGGTGTGGGTCAAGATGACAATACAGAACAATGCTTTAAGTGATTTATAGTGATGCTTTGGCTTATCAAAATGTTCCATGACACTAAGAGAAGTGTGAAAATTGTTTCAAATGCTCTTGATCATTATATGTACTGGAAATATAATTATAGTCATATAAATGGACCAAACTAACAGTACTGTATGACTCATACAGTACAATAGGAAATAACACCCAAAAACATAATTGGCACCTCATGAATGATTGTTATTTGATAAATCTAAAATTGTTTTAACATTTCAAAAACATGTCTATTTCATACCTTCTTCTGACATTTCATGATCTGATTCTTTCTCATCATCTGAAGTAGACTCTATATATAATTAATTATCATTGATATTTTATAATAATATATATAAATCTGACCTATCATTTCAATGGTGTGCTCTTGTTCCTTTCCATCCCTTTTTTGTATTTTCTTCAGATGAAAACTCTCTCCTTACTTTTAATAGGCAAAACTTAAATCTGGGAAATGAACATTATTTGAACTCTTACTAAGCATGAAAGGTTTAGTATGTTATCTTCTTCTCTGTTCATAATTTTTTCAGGTTTAAAATATTTTTAAAAATTTGATGGGTAAACTTGACAGATTTAATGTCAATTCTCAGGCAAAAGAAGGAGGAAAAGAATAAATTAAGGAAAAAACTAGTACTAGTACAGTACTAGTTAATTTATAACTAAAACAAAGCCATTCTCTGACAGTACAAAATATTAGTTATCATGTAGTCCTTAATGATCTATACTTGCTGCCACCAGACTGGAGGCTGTTTTGGAACTGCTCATTGGTGTTATAACAAAGAAGCTACTGGTATAGAGTCTGAAAGTTTAAAGGCTGTAGATTGATACTGGTTATACTCTAATTGCTAAATTTCTGCTGACAATGAATATTTGTGTTTTGTTAATATCACAAACATTTTACACCTCAAATTGCTGTTATCAATTGTATTCATATTTTACAAACCGTATAAATACCTAAAATTTCAGATTTATGGCAATATGTGTAAATAGGAAGAATTAGTTATCTGTAGTAAGTACACTTCTAAACTAAAATAGTATAAAATAAATAATTATATGGACATTTTATCACTAATATCCATTCACCTAAGGGCTCATTCTATAGTTCTTGTAATTCCTTAGTATAAATTACCTTTTAAGGCGTTTTGTTCATGGTTTTCTATTTGTTTGTCTCTCTCCCTTAGCTGTAAAGACAATGATGTTATTATTTCTTGGTGTTCCTCTACATCTTGCTGTGTGCCTAACAAAATAAAAATATATTATGGATAACACAACAAATAATTCTATAGCTTACCTTCTTTTTTGTCCTGAGATCATTAACAATTTTTCAATTTGTAAGGTCTTAGCTTTGTTCATTTTCTTCATTTCTGCTATTTCTGACTCTATAGTAAACTGTCGTTAACATACATACATCAAGAGAAGGACTGCCTCACCTTTACTTTCTGTGACACATAAATATCTCTTCTGTAAGGACAGTAAGTTCTCCTTTAAAACAAAGAAGTATTTAAGACATGTGGTATCACTGTCTATGCAAGAATAACCCAGGTTATCAAAAAGTATAATTGGTATTGTCAGAAAACATAAATATCAAAGCAAAAACCAATCAGAATCTATGTTTACATTAGCAGTCTTACTTTCTGCAAGAACTGAAAGAAAGAAAAACATATAACCACATATTATAACTACAAATGTGAAACCTCTTCTAGACTTAGTAAGCTACTTCACCTTTCTATAATTATGTCAAGGCTCCTAAGAAACACATAGCGTTAGTCCTAGTGATGCTTTAAGCCAAACCAGAGCTTAAAAAATTCATTAATGCAAGAAGGGTGCTGTCCTAGCATTTAAGTTAAGGCAACGTTTATTCAAAGAAAGAATTTAATTGAGGATATATGGAATATATGCTAGTACAAAATTAACATAGTCATTGGTATATTATGCTAGTGTTAACAGTGATTGAATAAACATTTTGTTGATAGAAATTACATATACATTAGTATTGATAGTACTGTATATACATTAGTGTTAACAGAAATTGCACATATGCTAGTGTTGACAGTAATTGCATATATGCTAGTGTTAACAGTGATGAATAAACTTTTTTGTTGAGAGAAATTGTATATACATTGGTGTTGACAGTAATGGCATATTGCATTAGTGTTAAAAGAAAATTAGATATATATGTTGTGTTCACAGTAATATATATACATACGTATGTATGTTATTTATGTACATATGCATACATATGTACACATATACACAGATAATTTGCATCACAATGAAGCTATACATTAAAGGCACCAAGTATGACAGCCAGTATGAAAGTAAATAGCATAGAAAGTGAATATGACACACAATAAACTATGGACATAGCTGGTATGGTATATTTAAAACGAAACTGGTTAATGCTATCACTAATGATTTCTTCCCTTGAAAATAAAAGATTATCAGTATTAGAATTTAGGTGATTAACTAAATCACAGTTCCTTATCATTCAGCTTAAAGCTAGAGATTTGAGTTCCCACTGTCACAAAGGGCAATCATTATCGATATCTGCTTAACAGTCTTTGACATTCTATTGACAAGAAAGATTAAATTTCTGAATAGTAGTGGAGCAAACTTTGACTCTAAAAGACAAAAATCCATTTTGGAGACTTTCTAAAGTTCAATATGTCTGACTAAAATGGTGATGAAAGAATATATACTATGTAGTCAAATTATTTAAGGAGCTTTGTTACAAGAATGAGGCAGAAAAAGAAAATTAACTTTATTGCAATACAAGTTTTTAAATTTATTCTAAACCTTCTTTTCTTTGAAGTTTGAATTCCAAACCCTCCTTCTCAGTTATCATCTCTGTGATAGTAGTGTCTTGTGGACTTCACTTTATATTGAAGATCCTCTACATTACTTTGGAACCTTGTAATTCCTATATTAATAAATAAATTACTAATGACTAATTGCATATTTCCTACCTCATCTATTTTACGTTTATCGTAAACAACATAGTATCCAATAGATAGCTTAATTAACCCAATATCTTTCAATACATGAAGATTCTCCTCTGCTAGTATGACTAAGACGTCCATCATGTAGTGTGGAGCATAGCAAGTGACAATGACTGAGCTCCCTTGTCTTATGTCTCTAACTATGATTCTTTTTGCTCAAACTCTGAAGGCTTTCGATAGCAAACCGTTAATGTCAGCAAGTGTACATTTATCTACTTCCCATTCCAGAATAAATTCTATAGTTTCACAGATTAGGTGATGAGATGAGGAGCTATCATAAAGTTCTGGTTTTGGCATACCTCTGCTTTAACCTTTTCACAAAATGTATCAATAGTTCTATTGAATTTGTCAATATGTTGCTTAGCCTCTGCAATATTGTAGCGTTCAACAATAGCCTCCAAACAGCAAACATTAACAATAGAAACATTTCTCTTGTACAACATCCATCACATCATCAAATGATTCAGCTATGGCTAGTTGAGGTTTAGTTCTCGAAAACATCTTTCAATATATTTTTAAGTTCTTTGAGTGAAGGAATACCAGTCTTAATTAGTGGAGCAACAGCGTCAAAAAGATTTCCCAAGCCACTTTCATTTTGTCAAAATCGTACTGATAACAAGGAGAGACACTGATTTGGACAGGAAATTTGTATTCTATATAAATGCATAAAAGATACAAATATTTAAAAATTTTTATCAATGTTAAAGACAAAAAGTACAGAAATGATTATAGTGTGTACCAATTGTTTTAAACAATCAATTCAAGCAGAAACTTAGAGTACCACAGTAGGCCTAAAAGTATTTATTATGCTAAATGATTATACCTTTTAATGGCCTGTGCTATAATTTTTAGCAATTATACAACTACTTAATGATTCACTGTATACTAACATTTAATCATATTGGGTATGTGTCTAAATGCTAAAATCAATAGAGCGTAATCTAAAATGTATATTATTATTTACCACAATCCTTGAGTATACAAACTTTTCCAATTAGTATTGTTTGTTTGGACACAATTGTTTTTTTTAAAAACATTTCCAAATGTCTTTAAAGATTTGGCTTTCTACGTATTGTAGTACTTAGTGCTCTTAGAGATTCATCACATAATACACCACCTAATTTAGTGACATCCACTAGTGTCTCATTAGAGATTATTCTCTCTGAAAATAACATGTGAACAATTTCTGTTGGAAGATTAACTGATGAGAGACTGTCACGATGTTTCACCAGTATTTCACAAGCTGAAGCAGATAAGTTCTTCTCCTGTTAAAGGTTAAAATACAATATACACATATTTTCAAAGTCTTTCTTACGGAATTTTTGGATTTTAATTGCTACAGCATTTTCCCTATCCTTTTCAAGAGCAGAAGCTAATGAGTCTAATGTAGCACTCCATTCTCATAAACATTGTCACTTTGATGTAGCCATTGAGTTAAACACTCACGAAGACACCTCTCAACATCACTTTATAGTTTGTTTCAATTACTGACAGAGTTGGTTGTAGTAAACCCAAATTGAGACCAAGGGATGACCACTTGTCATCTGGAAAATAGCCTTGCTTCAAAATGTCAATAACATCTTTCAAATCTGGAATATCTAAGATGAAATTAAACTTTCGTTGTTATATTTCTATACATACAAAATATTATATGCGATTCAGAATAAAAAATCAATTTCAACCAATTTGCTTGTAGCAAAAAGGGAAATAATCTTATAGTGTTTTCTCTTCTAGATAAATGTAGATGTTGAATCTATAAAAGTTCTTAAAATGTATTGGCTATTGATATGTCATAGAAAACATATACACCAATGCATAAACTAATACACTGGTTTTAATGTTTAGAACTCCAGGGCTGTATATTTATTATGATATACACATTTAAGCATAAACATCCAGTGCTATACAAATAGCCATTACCTCTTGATAAAGGTGAACACTCAAAAATGAAAGCAAAAATAAAGGCTTTTAAAATTGCTGTATGTATAAACACTATGTATTTGATGCACAAATAACATGTAGGTAATTATGACTTAGTAAACAAAGAAGCTATGACAGTGATAACAATCTAGAAGTATTTTGGAATTTGGTTGTTCTTTATATTCATTGCTAAAATACCTATCAGACTATAACAATCAATGTTGTTTTTAGTTTTATAAGTTTCTTAGTTAGTTTTAGCCTTCCAGAAGATCTAGTCTTTTCAGTTCTAAAACAATCAACCACCATCAATTCTTTATTGAGTAATCAATTAGGGCAAATTCATTTGTGTCACATCATTACTAACATCACTCTCATTTATGTCTGGTTACATTACAGTTTGTTAGACTACATGTGGCATATGTGACATTACTATGTTTTATATCATATTGCATACTGTGTAAGATTTTGTAATCATATTTGTTGGCAGTTACCTAGTTCATTTGTTACCAAAGATTGACTTGTAGTGCATGCTTTTAAATTCTTTCCTCAACACACTTTCTTTTTTAGCTTTGCACTCAGTGAATGAACCTAAGAATGTTATAAAAGATAAACTATAATTAGTATATATAATTTTTATGGCTTGAGTCAAATTTGAAGTAAAATACATGAATCTAGTATATGAAATATAGTTTCTTTATATATAGAGGAGAAGCCAAGTGGAAATAACTACACTGTTTGAATGGTGTGTTAATTAACACTCCCTTAATGACAGTGTGGTGAACAACATGTGTTACATCACACTAGTAGTGTGTTATGTCCACATTTTCCCCATTGTAAAGCTTATCACATCGAAGCTGTGTAAATTTGCACTTAACTAGTACATTGTACACCCTTTTTAAGTGTACTGTACACTTTAGAAAACAGATGTGAGTTTAATTTATCAAAAATTATACTCAAACTAATACCATTACAAATTAACCATATACATTTAAATGTTGTTGCTTTTGAGAGCTACATGTGGAAGACAGCCTGGTTATTAATAGATCATAAATAATAGATCAGTCTGGTCATAAAAATTATAGTATGCAATTATTGTGATCATGTCAAATGTATAGCATTACGGCAAAAAACCTTTTGGTGGATAGAAGACATAGTATTTTCAGTATACAAAAGGTTGAAAAAGGCATTGTTATTAAAGATGTTGCTAGACATTTTTGGAACTTCAAAGATGCAGACAAATGAAAAGAACATAAAACATAACTTAGGCATGACTTATAAGCTAATAAACTCACTGACAATTTAAACAAGTCAACACATTGTAGTAAATAGTTAAAATTTAGTGGTTTAGGGATTGGAATTCTTATAGAACTTTTTCTTTTTTCCATAGTTTTCTACTTTCTATTTTATTTACTGAAATCTTTCTGAGTTTCATATAGAGAACAGTATGCAATTGAGAGAAGTCATATCATAGAGGGAATGCAAAGAGTTTTTCTCAATCTTATTCCTAGCATGTTTGAGATTAGAACACTAAGTGCTAAACTCAAACTGCACAAAGAGGGCATATTAAAGTACAGCATTAAAACACTAATATATGTAAAATCCAGGATTTTTCCCCTTAGGCAACTATTTCTTGATGAATGCTGCAGTGTTGGGGGGAGTGGCCACACATTATAAGATCAATACTACAAGATACTGTCTTTTCTCCTCTTTTAACCACAATACCAGCATTTGTGCTATTTCGCCTGTTTGCAATTACACTTTCTTCATTGCTTATAAAATGAAATTAAAGATAGCATAATTGCAATCTCAATAACTATTGAAATTTAGGATTTGTTGTAGCAGTATTTGCTAGGTTAGTATGGATCTCATGATAAGTTGTATTATATATCATGATCTATTGAACTCTATGTGTACGTAGACCTGCAAACTTGGGATTATCTAAGAAATATCACCCTCAGGTCTACTGGACATAGAGACCTATGAACAGTGACAATTATGCAAAAATATTATATATAGTAAATGATTATATTATTAATTAACACCTTGAGGATCATTAACAACTGGTTCCAAATCAGACTTCTCTCGTTTTGGTTTAAAATCTTCTTCTGACACTTCCACATCTTCTATTGTTCTTTTTCTCACTGTACTCTTTTCTTTGGTATAGTATCATCAGAATCGTAGTGTTCGGAAACAGCTCCTTCCATCGTTTGATTCTGTATGGTAGTGACAGAGCAAAATGACATCAAAAGACAAAATCAGCAAATGGGAGGGGCAGTAGTTGCATTTTATAAACCTCACATACAGTAGCAGCAACAGAGGATATTACGTATTAATCAATTGTGACCTTTCATGAAGAGGTCATCGGAATGGGGTTGTGTTGCGTGACTTGACTTCCTCTTGGTCGCACTCTCTTTCACCTGGTTTTTAGATATGGAAAATCAATCGTATGAAAGCTACTTCTGTTGTTTCTCAACATTATAGTCTTACTGAATTGTCTCCAAAAGATGTGATGAGTCCTGTGAGTCCAAGAAAACGATCAAGAGAATCGGAGGAGGCATCCGAAAAGGGTATAGTCAAGCAATATTTAATTACCGTCTTAGTATAGGATTTCACTTAGATTGTATTTGAGTAATTTAACATTATATGACTGTCATCATGTTTCTTTCCACAAGCCTTTGCAATGTATGTAGGTGATTTACTGAACATTTTTTAATTTGTGTGTGTGTGAATGTGTTTAATATATATATATAATATATATATATATATATATAGATATATATATATAATATATATATATATAATAAGACAGGTTTTGCCATGTTTCAACAGTTTACAAACAAGTGGTGAAAGTATTAGAATCAAATTTCAATAAACTTTAAAAACAAACCACTTGGTTATGATAGCCTTTATAATTGACTAGTACACCAGTCTCAATGCAAACTTGGTAATAGTCTAAATTAAGGCAATGCTTTAAATGTTTGCATAAGGTAGGGGCATTGCCTATTGAAACATTTTAAGCATTCACATGTTTATATACAATGTATTCTGTTACTGTACAAATTATACAAACAATATATATAAAATTGTTACTAACACAGGCCTTATATTTACTTCAAAATCAAATGTTAATTGCATTAAAACCCCAAATCCTCCAAATGCAATTGATTTCCTAATTAATTGACCTTGCCTTATGAATAATTAATTCACAACACCAAAAAAAGAATGGAGGAGTTATCTCAAAATTATTTATTGTTTATAGTTATAGGTTATATTTTGTAATATAGTGATGCTAAACCACAAGCTTTGTAAACATTTTAACTTTTGACATATTCAAAGCCTCAAACTGAAGAAACTCTAATTAGTTTTGATTAATGTTTTCTGCCAATTATTGAAATGATAATTTGGGCTATCCATACATAAGTATTACAATAGCATGCTTAATTATCATTCATATAATTTATCCAGACTTTATTGCCCAAGTCAATCTCCATTCCTGCTATCAGTATGATTTTGATCGAATAAGAGTAGTCTTTGGAAATCTTATTGAGACTGTTGCACCTCTAATTGAAGCTGGTATTCCTTCACTCAAAACCTCCAAAAATATCTTCAAAGATGTTTCCAAGAACTACAACCTCAATTAGCTAAAGCTGAGTCATTTGATGATGTTATGGACATTATACAAGATAAATGTACTGTTATCAATGTTTGTTGCTTGGATGCTATTGTGCCACTATAACATTGTAGAGGCTAAACTTCCAATTGCAGACTTCAAGGCTACAGTTGATAAATTTTGTGAAAAAGTCAAAGATGAAATTTGTTGCAATCAAAGCTTCATGATGGCTTCATCCTCCAAATATGTCACTTACGAAACGATTGTTTTTTTTCTTGAGTGGGAAGTTGATAAATATACACTAAAGAAATCAGAAGTTTGTTATCGAAAAGCCTTCAAGGATGTGGCAAAACGTGTTGTAGTGAGAACTATAAAAGACAATTCAACTATTACCTTATTAGTAATAACAAAAGAGAATTTTCATCTATTAAAAGAAATGGGATTATCAAAGAAACAATTGGAAACCAAACCACTTTGATGAGGTAAGAAACACTCACATCTCAGTTTCATTGATTAAGTTACTGATTACAGGACAAAAGAGATCATTTAAAAGAAACACAGTGGCATGCTGAAGATTTCCAAGATAATTTAAGTCTGGGAATTTATTGATTAAAGAGACTCTAACAGATTGGCTAAGACGAAATGAAGCTGTTGGTATTATTAAAATGGTCTCATGTGGTAAGTTATAAATAAATACTTGTATTGTATGAGCATCACCATATTCAAATACAAATAGCAGTGAAACAAAATACACTTATGGCACTCTAAATAAAAGGAACATACTTTATCTATGAAATTGTTAAATGCTATGACATTAAACTTCTATGCCAAATGTATCAATTTTTGTAATAAAAGTATTATTTTTCTAGAGGAACAGCAATATTTGAACACGTATCCTTAGAAAAGGCTGAAGACATGCTGAGCAAAAGTTACCAATCACCTCACTAAATGCAAAACTGTGTTTATGTACTTTTAGTCAACCATCATTGTTGTGGAATATTTATTTATAATATTGTATTGTATTTTATTAAAACACTTTTTTTATCATAAATGTGGACATTGCTACATGAAAACTTATTAATGATAACATTCCAAAAATGAACAGTAAATATATGTAAATGTATTTATTTCATAAAACAAAAGTAACATGAAAAACAATGTTTCTTTACAGGCTATACCGAGACATTTAGAAATATTAATAATGTAAATATTAATTGCTCCTACAAGATCAAATAAAATCTATATTAGTGATCAGGTAATTAGCACTTCAATCATAATGATACTGATTTATCTTAAATATCACGTTTTATATCTTTTATTAGATTCTCCAAATCGATTTCAACATATCTATAGTTATTAAACCAGTAAACAAACCAATTAAAAATTCTAATATTAACTTCTCAATTGTACACTGATCTTGTGAAGGGACAATGTCCTGCTGATCTTTGGTAGTTTGTTAATGCCTTTGCTGTTAGATGTCCGTATACACTTGAATGACATGAAATCATTTTCTTCAGACTTGCCCATATAGTATACACATTACATTGTATCTATATGGTATACTATATTAGTGGAAGTGAGACATACTAGTACAGTGGTTGTTAATTGCCTAGTACATTTTCCATTGTATAAAATTTTGAGTTACATATGAATAGATGACATAGACAGTGGTTATTTCAATTGCCTGCTTAGGGGACAAATCTATGACTGATCTTGTCAAATAACAGGATTATAGGTGCAAATGATTCATGTGTATCTGTTTCAACAATAAGCTCTGATATTTGTTGTATTTTTCTCTTTTTATTTGATAGAGTTTGAACAAGAGATTCTAACAAAGTGTTGTTGTACCACTGCTATACCTGTACATGTTGTATAAGTTTAGTAATACCTTTAACTAACATACTCCTGTGTGAACAGGCTGACAGCATAAGTTTGCATTAATTTGAATTTTTTAACTTTAAAATACTATACCTGACTTTGTACATTCATAACATGCATGTTTGCTGGTTGATTACAGGAATTCTAAAAAAATGGTTGTTCATCAGACACTGGAGACACAAAAAAAGATTTTATAACCCTTAAATGTTTAGCTGCACAGAGTGGATTAACAACATCTCATGAACAGTCACAATTTCGAGCATGTCATGATATCCGTAAGAGAGACAAAGTCAGTCACAAAGACTACCAGAGGATATTACGTATGGGATTATACACTATTGGATCCAATGTAATGTTTGTGCAAATAAAGAGGTGTCCTTTTTAAAGGGGTAGTAACACTACTGCATTAACTGATGTCCACAAGGATACCCTCTATGCTAAGGACATTGTCCCATAGTGTTCATTAAGTGACATTATCATACTTTTTTGACCTTCTACTCCAATATTTGATTTGTTGGAGAACTGCATGCTATCAAGAAAAGTGGCTGGCAGAAAGAAAAGAAATTGAAAGAAAACAGAGAGAGTTAGTAGTAAAAAGGTACATTTATAAAACAGACTGGTACAAGATTGTGGCTGTCTCTTTTTACAAGGAAAAGTGATGAGACACGAGCCTCATTGCTACGACAATATTCAGAACCAGTTGATCCTCCACCAATTTTGGAAACTAAAAACGTTTTACTACAGTAAGTAACTTGTCTGTCCTTCAAATAGTAAGGCCTATTTATAGAGGTCCCACCTTAAAATACATCTATCCATTAAGAAATCTGTCTGTCCATAGCTCAATGTATGTCCATTAAATCATTAAAAGTATCCATCTATTCTAATATATCTTTCCATTTTAGATTCTTGCTACACTGAACACATTTCAATCAGATAAGATACCAAATCTTGCTTTTACTAAACATATGTCAGACTCTACTGTCACGTCAAGGGATGTTCAGGTCATGGGATCTACCAAACACTGTAGGACAACAAAGACTGTACTCTATGTACATTAACACATAATATTTTACTATTTAATTATAATTTATTATACATAACATATTCACATGATATGAATAATGAAAACCATTGTGGAACCTGGACATTAGAATTAAGGACACCCTCTATATGAAGGATGTTTTTTTAGTCCAATACTAATACTTTAGTGTTTATACAACCTCTATATTCACAGCTATTAGACAGAGAAGGTTATCCCAAATTTTTATCCCTTCTTTAAGTTTTATTGCATTCTCTTATGTAAGCAGAAGTTACATGCTGTGGATTGATAGTGTTTAGGTAAGAATTTTATATGTTGTAACATAAAAAAGAGGACAATGATACTTTAACATTAGTTAATATGAAATTAATACAATAAAACAAATATTCTGACACAAGAGACAACTATACTATTTAGTGTCACACTCGGTATTATAGAATTCTCAAATGTAGTTATCAAGTATTGCTTTATTTTTGTTCTCCTCTTCTAAAAGCAACCACAACATCAAATTATGAAAATTAGTGCCTAAAAGAATAACATTACTAGCAATATGCTTATCTTCGATTGGTCATTATCATTATAGCATACTCCCCACTAACTGGTTCTCCAGTGCTGTGGTACGATCTTTATATTCTATGAGTTTCCGTTCCTTGGTGTCTAGGTCTGAGTCTTACCCTCTAGATTAGAATGTATTGTCTCTTCTAATTCTGTTAGTCTCTCATCAGAACCTGCATCAGATGACAACTAAATGACAAAAAATGTGTAATGTTTGGGATGTTAAGTGGGTGTATTAGTATGTTAAATGTAAATGATGCATGGTATGTTAAATGGATTCATAGTAGAACATAACAGATGACGAGTATGGATTACATTTTTAACCACACCAACAAAACTTACAACTTCTGATGGTTCCTTTCCGTTTCATATTGTTTTAATTTTCCTTCTAATCATCTGACACTCCCCTCCCATTAAGCAGAGACTCGTTATAAATTAGTTTGAAAACATTTGTTCTCCTCTTGTAAAGCAAAAACATCAACTTCAGATGATCCCTACAGAAGTGGACAACAACCAGATCATGTGACATCATGTGACCAAACCTTGACAAACTATAACTACCCACTCACATAATGAGGAGAGTACAAGGCATATATATTAAACTACATGTATTGAAACATCTATGTACATGTACATGTATAGTTGATAAGAATATTAAAATGGAGACAGACAACAGTATAACTGTACCTTATGTCAGTTACAGTAGTTGCTATACCCATTCTGCTTTGCAGATCTTCTTTGACTGGTCTGACCAGTTTTGAAGAAGCAGTTGTGACCAGATGGTGTTTGGTGAACTGAGGATTTGGGGAAGGTGGAGTAGGGAGGGTGCTAGGAGATGTGGTACTGCTTTAGGATGTACTTGTATATGACTAGCTTAAATGAAACCAGTTATGAGAATGGAAGCAAATGTGATGGAAATGGATAAGTATGTAGTATGGGTAGGACTATATAATTAAATCTGATTAGTATGGGAATCAGGGTATGAGAATGAAAATTAAGACACATATATATATGAGATATAATGATTATAAGGTATAGGATTATATACAATACTGACTATAGATATAGTGATGAAGTATAGAATCTGTCCATATAGTATTGGGCATATGAGACTAATATATGAGTTTTACCTTTAGACAAGTTTCTCTGTTGGAACTTTAGATTTAACCTTAGCAGGACTAAAGCCTTCTGCACTAAGCTGCTAAGAGAAATTCTTCAGAATCAGTGGGTGTGGCTTCTGTATCACTAAATGGATGAAGATTCAGACAAAACTCATGGCTTTTTAGTACAGAAACTTGTTTTAAATGCTTTGAAGATTTTGTGTCCTCTTGTAGCAGTGAGGTAACTCAGATGAAGGTAGGGAGGACACAACCGATATGGTATGTGACCAATTAATAACTATAATTACCACTCACATAATGTGAGATATACAAGAATGAGATATAAAAACGTAGTTAGAACTATATATATATCTATAGATATATATATATATATAATATGCTCCTCACAAAACCACACCCCCTTACCTTTCGCTATCCTGTGTAGTAGATAAAAAATATAAGCACTATACTTTCTGTCCTCCTTCTCTAGCTCTAGCACTGCCACTATAAGTCTCATTCCCATGCTGATGTCCAGATGACCCACCCACTCCAGTGCCTTCGTAGGGATCATTATAAGTGATAGCAGATTTAGTAGTGGCTGGGGTAGCTTGCATCGTAAGTGTATGTGGTATCTATGGATGAATGAAATACAAAATGGACAAATAGGGATTATAAATGGATATATGAAAGTGAAAATGGATAAATAAAAACACAAAGTAAATAACAATTTGAATTAATGAACATTAGTACATGTATTTAACAACAACTATTATCTAATGAGATTAACTAAATTATAAATTATATTATTTCTAATAAGGATGGTATAAAAACAAGACTGAACATCTAAATTTTAATTCCAATAGTGTGGCATGCAAATTATAGAAAATATGTCAACACTAAATGCAAATTGTTAAAATCAATAGATATACAACTGATAATAACCTCAAGTATATAGTAGAGAGACATATGTACATGACATTATTGTTCCTATAATGTTTTATTAACAATATTATCTTCTTGTGTTTCCATATTTCTTATATCAAGTTCTAACTGTACCATCTTCTATCACGTTTGACAACAATTTCTTTAAAGGATAACAATAGTTACTCCTATTACCAGTTGTCCATTGTACTTCCGAAGGAATATCAGTAGGATCAAAAAGTGTAATGAATACCGTTGGAGAGACACCAACTCAAAGACTGTGGGTAATAGACATGTAATAAATTATTGTTGTGGTTATGAATATTTAATAAGTCTTGTAAGTCTATTCTTCACAAAACAATAGCAAATTACAAGTCTTATGTTGTGGGTCTATGATTTTTAATAATCTTGTAAATTTCGTATTTTCGTATGTAAATTTATCGTATGTTGGTCCATATCATATCATTCAATATTTGTGTAATACTTCATTGAGAATATAAAATACTTACATTGAAGGCACTAACAAGGTTACATTTTTGAAACTCGTTGCCAGACACCAGAGTCCACGAAAAAACGTACTTTAAACTGTATTTTGATGGTAAAAATGGGTGGCCACACTTCTTTTGTTCCTTCATGAGTTGAGTTGCTATGTGGAATTACAGATATCATTCGTTCATTCATCATGATTGAAATGGCTATGTAGGAGGTTACCATCATCCCACTCACCAAACTCACTTGATCTCCATATCCTTTACATTTTAACATAAAATGTACTTGCATTTTACCACCACCCTCTTCCCCACAAATGCCACAAACATTTCCTATCATTGCCATAGTAACATTACAAGACATGCTATCTCTGCAATCATTGTTTTGTTCATCCATAACCAATCGTGGTTACATAACATCCATAAATATGAAGATTCTTTTGACACTCATATTCTTGTTCTTGGCACATTCTATGATAAAGTAAGTGGAACACTAAATTAGAAAAAAACTCAATAGGTGAAGATCATCGAGAGTCAGTCAAAGGAGGGAGTGAGCCCACTCTAATGCTGGTTTGTTAGGCGGGAAAAATATCGAATATGAGCAGGCACCTAGCAAGGAAAAGCAAACACGTGACCACTAGGTATTTGGCAGGAAAATATTATTTTGTGTGCGTAAAGAGAACAACAAGGACAGTAATAGATTTTTAATTAATTATTAAAAAAATTAATTAAATGGTATAGCTTTTAGCTAAAAACAAAAATTAATGATAATATGATACAAACTAACTAAAAAGTCCTTTTAGTTTTCAAAACTTTTAACAATCAAAATTGTTAACAATTAAAAAAAGTTACCAAAAAAATGATATACAAATGGTTACAATATAAAAATGATCTATATTTGTATAAGAATTCAATGTCATTTTAGTTGAAATAAGTCAAACTAAGTAAATATTTCAAAGTTTTTAAAAGTCTGGAATGTTTGATTTGAAGATTAATTAACTTTATTTTAAGTTAATTAATCTTCAATCAAACATTAAATAATAAAATATTAAGTTCAATTGTAAATATTATTAAATTAAAATGATTATAGTAGACAGTCTAACCTCAAGATGATGGTTTAGTGATTTTTTTGTTGCCTCTGTGTCTGTTCTAAGAGATCCTGAACACTTTCAAGTTCAACCACATAACTGATCTGCCCTCCTTTCCAACCTTCACATTTTGATAAGAGCTGATTAGAATATTTCATGTAAAGTTTTGTTCTTTCTTCAAGTTTAGATAATCTAAAAACATAGATTTAAATGAGGCAGAATATATTAGTTATATAACATCAATCTGAGAGCAGATCCCTCAACAATCCTAATAGTTGGGGAATTAACTAGTTCTATTAGCTCCATTTGTTTTGGAGAAATTTGTTTTGTTTGACAAGTTGGGTTACCCAAGTCACCAATTTTAAATCTCCAATAATCATTATACCTTGATTCTTTGAGTGTGTGTGCAGCCTTCCAATTCAGTCACAAGACTATCAACATAACTGATATAGGAGGGTGGACTGTACAAAACAGCAAATCAGCAAATGATTGTTTACACTTTGGATATAGTACAATCCAAATTGATCAATAAGTCCATCTGAAATATTACCATCTTATACTAAACCGAAGGTTGTTGAGAAATTATAATAGCAACACCATATCTCTTTGATTCTTATCTTACACATAATTTGATAGTTTATGGGGCAAACTTCTTTATCGTTTTATTGAATCATCAAGCCAAGTTTCAGTAACAGGTAAATGTAACTTTTCTCATCCAAAAAGTAAGTGGGATACTTCATCAGAATAGATACAAGACTTCTTGCATTATGTGAGCAATTCGAATGCCGCGTCTGTTAGAATTTAACAGGTGAGAGGTGTATAAAGGTGACATTGATGAATGAGATAAAGTGATAAGTTTGATCTTGTAGATAGCACTTGCAGAAAGTACAAAAGAACAAACAGTTATGAAATGCAATAGCTGGGACTAAAACATCTTGAGCACACCCCATGGAAAAAACACCTTCTCATCATATTGGTTAATAAAAAACACTACAGCACTTACTATGCACCCATAACCACCATTCGTCACGTAAAAGAGCTTTTTGATTTGATCTACAGCCAGTAGCATAGGGCTACAGGGATGTTTTGACAAGACCAGACCAGACCAGGGGTTGGTTGAATATCACCTGAAAGAATTTATCAGGGCAGAGCAAACATCAAATAATTGATCTGTTTGGACCTGAAATCTATTTTAGAGGTGCATCGCATTTTCTTCCCCATTTTTTTAAAAACAGGCCTTCTGCAAAATGATTGGTACCACGAGATCAACTCCCACAAAATCAACTCTTTTTGTTCATGAGATCAAATTTGGTGTTAATAGTATAAATTAATATTAGAATTTCTTATTGGTTAGCAAACGAGTATTAATTATATAATTATAGTACGACGTGTTTTAAAGTCCATTAAATTGTTTCATAGCTTCAACATAGTAATTAACACTACAGTTTCCTCTTTGAAAACGTTCAAAGAGAGTTGTAGTTGTTTGTTCTAGGACCTGATAATCAAAATAATCCAGTTACTGAAGTAGCCTCTAACACTGCACCCACACTTATATTTCTTGCATCTCTAGAAAGTATTTCCTTGCAAGCTATCCCTTATCTTTGTATAAAATGCAGCTTTCATTATGAAGGGTTTTTCCACTCTACAGTTTCGACAAATTCGGCCATACTAATTATATATAATTCACAAATGTAACTGTGCTTGCAATGGAGGAGTTTTTACTTGTGAAGCTATTACCAGATTTTGATAAGTTAGAGTTAATTGCTCAATGATGGTCGGTGTGTAGAGGAGCTAAGTCCTAAGTGTATAATGTATGAAGATATGAAAATATTTAATAATTGCTCAAAGGTAGTTGATTTCACGGGATTGATCAAAAAGGAGTGGATTTATGTGAGAGTTGATCTCGTGGGACTTGATCTCATGGGATGAAATACTGGGCACCAAATACTCGATCGGGACACTTCACACAGTGAATAACATTGAATGATAAAACATGTTGGTGACAGGAAAAAACGTTTAACTGAGTAGCTGTTAGGAGAGCAAAAAAGTACGACATTAGAGAAGTAAGTGACAAACAAAACTGCTCTAATATTATTGTCTATAGTGTTGTTAGAGACAGAAATTGTTGAGAAAATAAAAGTCGTAAGTAATTTAAAGAGAAAATAGGAAGTGCAGATTAAGAATAAAACAACTACTTACTACTACTTACTATTACACGAACACACAAGTCTGTCCTTAATAACTTGATAACTGTTAACTTCTTACAATACCCTTCATGTTGTCTTGATAAGTATAGTTCCCTTCATTGTAGTATTTTTATTAAGTGATGTACATATCGTCTTGATATCATCATTGTCAGTGAAGTCTTGTAGAGACGATAGTGTTCTCAGTGATTGTAGTGTTTGTATTAGATCTGCTATTGCACTGGTACTAACTGAAGTGATCTGAGGATTACGTCGATGTCCAAACTAGTCCAATGTTTGGTTTTTAGTAAGTCTTCACAGATATATCGAACTCATTATCAGTGATGTACAGTTGATGAAGATCTAGCCTTTTAAAGTTGTATTACTTTGATAATAGTCAATAGACTCAATAGTCTAGTTATATTATTAATGTGTAGTCTTCTACTCATCTGAAATAAGAAAGGAAGTGCTGCTTCTCTAAGTAGTTAAGAAAATTATTGAAGTATGTTTTTCTTCAAAACATTCTCTTCGGAAAGTTAAAAGTCGCAAACAAAATTTCATAAAAGGGAGGCCACACCTGCAAGTAATTAGTTCACAGGTGCGACATGAAATGTCAAGCAAAAACTGCTCTATTTTATTGTCTATTAGTTTTGTTAGAGAAATAAATTGTTAATTAAAGAAGATAATGTCAAGAAAGTAAAATTTAAGAAGAAAATAAAAGTGAGCAAGAAAACAGATTAAGAATAAACAACAAACTACTTTACTATTACACGAACACAAGTCTGTCTTTAATAACTTGATAAATGTCTAATTTCTTACAATACCCTTCATGTTGTATTGATAAGTATAGGTTCCTTATTGTAGTATTTTTATTAATGATTGTACATATTGTCTTGATATCATCATTGTTCAGTGAAGTATATGGAGATCTAGTCTTGTCAGTGATCTAGTTGTTTGTATTAGATCTGCTATTGTACTGGTGCTAACTGAAGTGATCTGACAATTACCTCTGACATTCAACTCAGTCAATGTTTGGTTTTTTGTAAGTCCCTCACAGATATATGGACTCCATTATCAGTGATGTTTACAGTTGGAGAGTTCTAGTTCTTTAAAGTTGTATTACTGATAACAATAGTAGATAAGTGAGTTATATCTTCATCTGGATATCGGTAAAACATGTAATAACACTAACTGTTCAAGTGTTTTATTATTAAAGAGACTATCACTGACTTGTTTGATACCACCAGTAAGTGAAGAGGACACCAGCTCTAGTTTCTTTATTGTTTTATTAGTTTTTAGTATCTCTGATAATATCGATACACACTTACTGTCAATGAAGTGTGCGAATATCAAGTCTCCTCACTGTACACTTATTAAGATGTTTATAATAACTGCAGTACTCCTCAGGAAGATGATGACTTGAGACGAATATTCCTTTCTTTCCTGTTTGTTGTTCTTTTATTAATTACTTATAACATCTTCACTTGTAATACGCTTGGACTAATGAGTTCAAACACTATTGTCATCATCATTCCACTGAACACTTCTAGTATCTCCTGTTATAAAAACCAGAGTTAGTATATAGTATAGTACACACATAGTAATATATACTATAACACACTACAATACACAGACAACACACTGAAGAAGGGAAGGAAGCCGTTACTGTTTATTGAATATGGTTACTATGGCAACGAGCTAATAGGAGGCGGGGCTTATAAATTTACTAACTGGACTGAGTGTTGATATAGCTATAGAGGAACAATAAATACTGGTTCTATCATTGTTATCATATTAACAGAACACATCACTGGATATCAGGTATTAATATATCAACTTGAGATTGTAAACTGTAGAGTTTACTAACTAATTAGATATAATGAGTCTATAAATAATGAAATAATCTAACGAAGTTTATTGGTTTAGGAACTGATAGAAGAAGACAAGAAGATGCTTTGTGGATTAATAAAGAAAAATAATATCTTGTCAATAATAATATAATCAGTTATTTAAAAAGGCTATGAATTAAGTTAATTATTTCCTTCTATAGTAAATCACTGTCCCCAGACGCCCACTCACTTAATATGAGAAAGGACATCTGGTTACTTTAGTCCAATTCCTTGTATTTGACTATAATGACATCATTGAAATGTGTTATTACAAGAGACAAAAAAGATAGCTAGTCATATTTACAAGTTATGTGCTAAGGAGATACATTTTTCGTTTCAAAGAATATTAAAAAATAATACCATCAAACGAACAAAAAACAAAACATCTCTATCTAAAAATTTATAAATAGCTTATTTTAATCATCAGCTGCTTAGCTATTATTACATTCCAAAATTGATTACTTCTGAAAATATTTCAAAGGAACTCCACTTTGAGTCTAGGTATCCACACTATGTTCTCATTTTGACAGTGACCTTTACAACATAATGTCCTAAAATATATTCTAATTAGTGGCTTCATCCACATACACTGGTATATAGGCAATGTCAGTGTAAATTATGTATCATTGACATTACAACATAATATATTATTGTTATATATAATATATTATGTTTTATGATATTGTGACATTCAACACAGTCCATCTCTTTTCTTGAGCTCCTTATTGTTGGAGCAAATATATAACAAAATGTTCTGTTGTTGGAGCCAGTGTGAAGGACATTTTAAAACAATTTATTCAAGGGCGTGTCATTATTAACTTCATTTCCTTTTTAATTAGTACTTGCTCTCTAAAAGGTATTCATGTTCAAATAGTTTTTGTTTTATTTTTATGTTTTAATAAAAATTTTTGAGTTTAATTGAACCATTCTAACCCTAATGGGGTTGTGTAGTTTGCATCTCTATGATAAAAGTCATAAAAAGGAAGGTTGATAAATCATGTATATATCCATAATGTCATGACACCTTCATATATGTCTTATAACGCTAGTTAACTAGATCATATTTCTTAACATAAGCAAGTTTTGTTTTATATTTAGCTAACCATTTAACTGATCATTAACTCTATATTGGCAGACACTCTGTAAACGTATACAAGACTATTTATATATAACGTAGCACTACCTGTTTTTTAGTGATAAATGCTTCCTCTTCCTGAAGGGCTTTAACTAGGGTCTCCCTCAAGTCCTTGATCATTACTGGGTTATGAATAATCCAGATCTAGTAACAATGTCATATAATGAGAAGTCACTAATATCAGTCACCTTTCAAGCTCTGTTTAACTCCTCAATTGTTGGGTCCTCTCTTTTTACTTGTAAAGTTAATGACATTATGATTTCTTGTAGTGTCCTCTAGCTCTTTCTGTCTCTCAGCAGACACTGACAGTATATTCTTCTCAATTGCTTTATATAAAATGAGAAGAATTGATCACTTAAATATATATTATGTACAATATTGGACTTGTGATTGATGTTGTATTAATTTACCTTCTTTTGTTTTCACAAGTGATGTTAATCTTTAATTGGTCTTTTCTTTCATTTCTCTTGTTTCTGTATAAAGGAACATTAAGTTATTAATCAGATATATTATATAATAGATAGTTATTAAATAAAACAATAGTTGTACACAATATACCTTCATTTTGTCTGACAATAGATGATATTTGCATAGTCATCTTTTTTCGGATGGTTTGTTCTAGTTCCAAACGACTTTTCAACTCCTTGTGTTCTCTTCTACAATAGTTCTAACCTCCTATATATCAATAAATAACACATGTAGTAACTGTTGTCTATACTACTCATCTCTTACCTTGTCTCTTCTATGATCATAAATGGTATAATGACCAACTGTAAGCTGAATTAGTCCTTTCCTCTTCATTTGATTCAAGAGTCCTCCTGAGCTTTGGTAATAAGTAGAGTTGTCAGATGGAGTGGAAAAAAACAGGTGACAATGATGGAGTTGCCTTTTGCTAAGTAACGAATCTCCACATCTCTTTCAAATGATTCTGAAAGGATATCTTCAATATCTTCTATTGTACAATCTTTAGGATTCCAGTTCAAGACAAAGACAGCTGTCTCACATTGAAGAAGAGTAGGAGTGTTTGTAACTTTAAAACTTTTGTTTAGACAAAGAGAAGCTTTTGTTTCTTTACAAAATGATTGAACAAAATTCTTGTATTTTGTATATGTGTCTCAGCTTCTTTGATTTTGAATCGTGTTACAATACCCTCCAAACAACTGATATTGATCAGTGTACAGTGATCATTGACAACATCTAGGACATCATCAATGGAAGTAGAATGAGCTATTTGAGACTTGAGGTGAGAGTAACCATCTCTAAGAAATCGTTTCAATTTATCCAGAGGTGGAGGTGTTGTGCTGATAGCTTCTCAGATATTACTCAAAGCTATTGCATATTCTCTTTTTTAGTGACCCAAAAAAATAGGCCCAAACTTTCGAGGAATCGGAATTTCCTTTGACATATTATCTGTAATTAGTAACAAATAATAGTTCTCCTATATTCTTGTTATACTAACCCATGACTTGAGACTGAACTGTTTGTCAATTGAAACTGTAGATAATGTTTGGTCTAATAAGTGATTTTTTCAATGATAATTTATCAATATAAATTTATCTATTACCTTGACTTAAACTGCTATCAATTGAAGTACTGATGTAGTAGTCAATGAACTATCTAATTTGACTCAATGATATCATGATCATAATGTATCGTATTATACCTTCACTAACTACAGTATTAATTGAGTGGATATCCAGTATTTCATTATTAAGAAATGCCTTCTCTGTGTCAATATTAGTGTTATGATTATAAATCATATGTACTTACCATAATCCTTCAATAAATCCTTTGCACATGCTACATTGCTATAAATTTTAACAGTACACTAGCAAAGATCATCAGGTTGCTATAGTTACTATGTATAGCATAACGTATAGCTCTTAATAGGACAAACAATGCTTCTGCTTCAGACTGAGATTCTGCAATACTTTTTACTGTAGACAATGTTACTTTTGAAATAACCTCTCTCCACAGAGCATCTCTGCTACTCTAATAGGATATTGAAGAGATTTGAGAGAGAATACCATAATGACAACGTAAAATGTCACTGGCATGATCTTCATGACTATTGTACCTGTCATTACTACCTCTTGAACATTAGCTATTGTTTGTCTGGTCTTCTGGAAATTTTTGACCTTGAAATGAAAAATGTTTAAATAAATTATTAAAAATTAATGATCTCTCACTATATTCACTGATAATTATCTCAGATAGAACTTTTGTCTCCTCAAACTTGGACAGTACTGTTGCTAACACTTTCAAATTCTTGTGATCTGAAGATATTGCTATATGTATAGCAGATAACAGAGTTGTCTTCTTTTCATCCAGAATACCCTCCGTTGTCTCCATCTTATCAAGTGTTTCTTCCTGATATATTTTCTCACTAAATAAGAGCTGAGACACGTTTTACAGGATTGATCATAGACTGTGATAGTGTATCATTATGGGGCCAAAGAATAATAATGGCTTCAGTAGCTAAGGAGTCCATTCCTGTAATGAAATAATGACACTCTAGCTATCTTATCAACCAGACTCACTCACCAGTAGAGATACAACATTTTCTTAATAGGACCAGCTCATACTCATGAGCAATAGTGATTTCTTTGATGATCTTCTTGTTCAAAGTATCTATAACTTGTCTTCTGGTAGAATGAGGGTTGGTATCTAACCACAACTCAAACATTTTTAATGTCTTGTAAGGAAATCATCAGGCTGTCTACAATATCATCCAACCTCTTGGAATCAAGTTTTAAGCAGGAATCCAAACTGATACCATTTACTACCATGTGTATATGTTCACATAATTCATCAAGAGCTGGTTTTCTCTTCTAATATCTTCTCAAATGAAAGATTACTTGCAGCCATTGTTTCTTCCTCAGTGGCAACACAGTGAACACACCCATAAGTGACTTTTTGGGTGGGCTCACATAATACCACACCTTCTGGTATTTTTAACCCTTTAGCTCAAGCTGCAATGTCAATATATTATGGAAAGTTATTGTTCTAGGAGACACAGGTATTATAAAATACACGTTGATACTATAATTGCCACCATTAGGAGTAGGTAAGAGTTCTTTAGTGATTCTAATATCTGAAGGGGAAGTCCTCACTAATCCCTTGTCAACTGTAGGATGTTCAGTAGAAAGTCAAGGTACCACATCCATTATTAACACACCCACATTATTCTATTGTTTTAGTTACAGAGTTTTACAAGATCTTTATCATCAATTCCAACCAGTTTTTTTAGAATTATGGGTATGAGAGGGTCTGTGTCACATGAAAAGAGGGGTGGCATCTTTATCACTAGACAAATGGTATAATATATTAATTTCACAGTGAAATATCATTGTACATTTGTAGTGTCTTAGAAAACTATTGTATGGAACAATATTGACTATAGTATTAAGAGAAATAAACTCTAATTTAAACTTGAGTAAGGACAGGTAAGTTGAACAGCTGTTTAATAAATTACATTGTTATGAGATCATAGGTTATAAAAAGATGGGATGTGGGTGTGGCTACAATGAAGAAATGAGAAATCTTTATTGACATGCTCACCAGAATTTGCTTATGGTGAAAGTGGTTCTGGTGAGAAACTTCCTCCTAATTTCTATACTTCAATTTGAGATTGAACTCTTTCATTGGGCTGGAGAGGACATTACCAAGGATGGAGGTGTTCTAATAAGTGTGGTTACCAAGGGAACAGGATATAAGAAACCCATAGAGGGATCAACAGTAAATGGTATAATATTTAATATTAACTAACCTAATATAATTATAATCTACATATGTAATATTATATGTATATACTGTCTGAAGTGATAGGAATAGATCAAAGCTTGTATTGTTAATGTATTATGTTATGTTATATTAAGACTACTATTAATAGTATATAGTTACTATAGCAACTCAAGTTACTATAGCAACTACACTTGTACTCAATGGCATAATGAGGCAGCTAATGAGATCTCTTCAAGCTTGTTCTCCTGTTTCCTCTCATTTCCTAGGTATGGCTCATTTAAAACCACTGACCGACGCCTACAAGTTAGACTCAGAAATGCTTTCTCATGAAGTACCTTTAGCAAAGTGTACGCTGGACGGAAAACATCTCACTTACATTACTGATGTCCTGGTAGAACTTGTACCCTTGGGGGTGGCTTTCCCTACACATTGCTGTTTTGCTAAAACTTGCTTTAACAATTCCTGTTAGTACCGCTAAGTGTGAGCGTTCATTCTCCACTTTAAAAAGAAACAAAACTTACCTACGCTCTTCGATGTCTGAAGCAAGGTTGAACAATATGGCAATAATGTCCATAGAGAGAGACATTGCTGATAATCTTGACCTTGAAGAGGTTGTACAAAAATTTGCCAAAGATACATGTAATAGAAGGATTCTTTTGGATAATAAAAATTACAATGAATGACGTAATTATGATGCATTGAAATTGAGTAATATATAGTACTTTATGGTTGTGCCCTCCCCCCCTCCCCCCCCCCCCAGGTCTTCCCACCTGGCTATGCAACTGCTTGTACTAGTAATTGATGTGTCCACTATACTAGTAATAGTATGGGTGTGGCTCTTAAATTTTGTACAATATTCTAATACGCTATAATTTTATCTCATTTTCAGTATATATAAAGGATACTATTAGTGACCATGTCATTGAGGATAGGAACTGGGGTTTGTTGTAGGAGAAGGTGAGTCACCACTAACATGATGTGGGTAACACCTCTCCTATAGGTTCAGAGGTCAATGTAATTGAGGGGTATAGAAAGGGGTGGAGAAATGAAGGAGAAAGAAGAGGTCACATTAACAATACAACCTGTTTATGCATTTGGAGCTACAGGATCCGGAGATATAGGGAAAGGTGTCCCTCTTATGATTAGAAGGAATATTAAAAACAATATGAAAGTGACAAGGAACTGTAGAAGCCATAAGTTTTGGTGAGTGTGGTTAAAGTCTTAATCCATTTCATCATTTGTTATGTTCTACTATGAATCCATTTAACTATCATACATCCATTTCAACATACCATACATCCTTAATATACTATACATCCATTCAACATTACATTTGTCCATTTAGCTGTCATCTGACTCAGCCTATGACAAGAGACTAACAAAACTAAAAGAGACAATACAAAAATTATATTTTGTTCTAGAAGCTAAAGATTCAGTCCTGGGCACCAAGGAATGAGAACTCATAGAATGTAAAGATCGTATCACTGCACTGAAGAACCAGTTAGTGAAGTATGCTACCATGATGAATGACCAACATAAGGTGTGTTGCTAGTAATGATTCATTCCTATGTTTCATTGGTTGGTGGTCCTCATGAATATGTCATCTAACAGACAAACTCTTGTTATCTTGTCAGTGGCTGTAATAAGACATGTACTAACTCAACTAAAGGTATTAACTGATCATCTCAACAATCAATACTTTCCAGTGTCCTCTATGTCAGAACTATATGACTATAGTACTGATTGTAATATTATGACTCGTATTTATTCATCATATTGGTGACAAATTCTACCACTGTCCGACAGTACTGGTATACTTTGTATAGGAGACATGTTGTGTTTTACACCATCATTTGGCCACATGCCCACACCCAATTCCATTCACCATAAACTGCACTCTTTTACCACATAATGCCCAACACTGTCTGTACTTTAAAATGTATCATGTATATGATTTCCAATGTAAACTGTTTTATTGCCAAGTAGAGAACATAGAGAAAGAAAAAGAGAGTTAGTTGTAAACAACTGGATTGTTAAAGAGTGAATGAGAATGAATGGATGGAGAAATAGCTCACTTCTTCAACAGTGCAAGGAAAGAAAAAGTAGTTATTAACTGAACTGGTGAAGACAACAAATGGATAGAGAGTGAAGAGAGACAGGGAGGAAGTGAAAATGGACCACTCCCAACACATATACACACAGATTCACACACAACGCGCGCCCTAGAAGTCATCAGAGCTCCTCCCGCACTCGGCGGCCTGAGATATTAAAAAAATTTTTTTGGCCGCGAGCGGCAGGGAGGAGATAACTAATAGGGTTTGTATGAGTGTGTGTATTATGTATGGGCTGAATAGCCCAAAATAAATTTGAAAAAAAAATAAAAAAGAAGAGGAAAGAGGATTGAATGAAGACATAAAGATCAAGCAGAGGAGAGCGACTCATCTTTTACATCCAGAGAACGTCAGAGAAAGAACAGTCAAGACATCAGAAAACATCAAAGAAGGACAGTTAAGAACATCAGAAAACATCAGATAACAGTCAAGATCATCAAAAGGTGACATCAGAAGAACAGTCAAGAACATCAGAGAACGTACAGAGAAGAACAGTTGAGTCCTGTAGAAACGAAGTGAAAGAAAAATTTATTTAAAATTCAAAAATCAATTGAAAAAATTATTTAAATATAAAGTTTGAGAACAAAAAAGTAAAGAAAAAAAATAAAGATGACATAACTAAAATGAAAAAGATGATCCCAGCGACGAGAGGTTATCCAACGATGAGTGTCGAGGTGATCCAACGAAGTATGAGAACATGATGGCGGGGGAACACATAAACGAGTGAGGCGAATCGTAGAGAACATAGAGGAAAAGAAAGAGAGAGTTATTGTAAAAAACAGCCTGAATAGATGTGAGATAGATGGATGATGAAGAGATAACTCACCTTATAATTAGTAAGATAAAGTATGCATCAAATGGAGTACTTTTATATTATCAAGAAATCTCGTCCATGCTTCAAATTGACAACCTGTCAACAGAAATTGTGACAAATTTGGCGGGCAGGGTCTCCAGGTCCAAAAATATATTTCCCCCAGAAATATCACAATAGACACAAAAAATTCCCTAAAAAGCATAAGTAAACCCCCTTTGGCCCCCTGGAAAATTTAAAAATTCCCTAGATTTCCCTAACTAGCTAACTTATAAATTAGAGAAACTTTATGAGTAAATAAACAATTAAAGATCATTCTGAGTCAGAAGAACTGTCTCAGTTGTATATTCCTGCACCCATTCTTTTACACATAGAAGCATTTGGCTGAAACTGGACACAAGAAGTGAAAAGGTAAACTTTGTTTGGTGAGAAGGAGAGCATCCAATGTGCTTATTTTAATTTATTTCTGCTCTTGATATTTTAATAAGAGTAACATGGCTGAAAATTCCGCTCTGCATTAGCATTAGAGTGGGGGAATGATAGCAAAATGATTCATTAGTTTAGAAGTAATTGGAAATCTGCTTTATCCAGACGTGTCCATCATTTTACCCAGACTACCCAAATGATAAAATATCTTTCCTTCCCTTTGTGTATGTTGGCATATCATTGCATTCATAAACTGTAGTTCTCTCCACTCATTATCAAGTGATTGTAACTCTGAAGGGGAAATTATATGGGAAATTTGGAAGCCAGTTTAACTACTTCGGTGGCAGAATGGAATTAATGGTGTCAGGATTGAGAAAAATATACACAATAATTTAGGTATTTTTAATGATTGTATGCATGGTATGCATACAATCATTAAGAATACTTAAATTTCCCTAGATTTAAAGTATTAAAAATTCCTCCCCTAGACCCTAAATCAAGTAAATCCCCCCTAGATCTAGGGAAATTTCCCTAAGTATGGAGACCCTGTTGGCGGGAAACAACTACACGCGTGATCAACATTAATTGATTTTTAATTGATTTGATTAACAATTAATTGAAATCTTCAAAATATAGAAGTAGTTTTAACATTCTACAAGTTGTTAGTAGAAAGAACTATAGTTTCAAAGCAATGTGTATATACAATAAAAGGTATAATATATTCTATCAGAAACTTCCAAACTAAACAGTTTAGCAGTTTCAGCTTTTTCTATAACAATATGTTTTGTATATATTATGAATTAGTGAAAGTAGTATAGATATGAAGGAGACAGCTATTGATGTTCAAATGGCTGAAGAGATAAACTAGACACAATATTATCACACCAGTTGTATTATGTACTTACTTATAACAATTAAATGGAAGTCGTTTGAATTCTGATTTTCTACCTTATCAGAAGCTGCTGCCTTCATTCTGCCATATATTGTGAACCATTCTGTACAAGTTAGGTTATCAGAATGAAAGAGAGGGAATGGAATTTTAAAACAGGAACATAATTAGCTATTTTTAAACATGCTCATCATTGTATTAAACTTACAATTTGTCCTTCTTTACAAATTACATGTACATGTACGTGTATCTAGGTACATGTACAGTATATATGGTAATATTGATATGCAAGTTACTCTCAATAGGTACATGTATATGTAATATGCTATGCAAGCTAGCTATTGAGGGCAGCTTTCTGTACTGTTATTACCATATTAAATGTATATGTGCACCTACTGAGGCTAGTTTTCATACTGTATTACATATACATGTACATGTACACCTATTGAGGATAGCTTGTATACTATCATTACCAGATTACATATATATAGGTTATATCTATCGAGGATAGTCCCATACCATTACTACCATATGTTTACATGTACAAGTACATGTACATATTGAGGTAGCTTCAATACCTTTATTATCATATTATATGTATATGTATATATACCTATTGAGGTTTGTTTCAAATGTAGACAGTTTCTCTTGAAATTCTTTATTATTTCTTAGAGAACTCTACAGCATTTTGATATAATCTTTAGTATTTTAGTATAGTGATGTGTTTGTGATGTATGTAAGATTGAAAATAACCTGAAAAGATTAGAACATACTCACACAATGAGAGAAGTACAAGGTATATATATATTATATTAACTATGGTATCATCGGGTTTGCCAACTCGAATTTTAATATAATAATACAGGTTTGGCTATGGATACTGTAATTCTAATCAATAAAAAAATTGAATTTTTCATTTTAATTAAAAATTTCGTTAAATCTTTGTTTTAAATACACAAAGAGAATTGCAAACTTACCTAAGTTTCAAAAAGTCTATTGACTTTTTGGATCAATTATGCACCAACCAAGAATCAATGAATTCATACGTATTTCGAAACCACCTGGATAGTCGAAACATTCTATATAGCAAAGTGGAACTCATACAGACTAAAGGACCACGGACAAACAATCACTTGAGGGTTGGCACAATCATCTATGGCAAGTAGTTGGCAAATCCCATCCGAATATCTTTGAATGTGTTGAGGTATTTCAGAGAGAAAAAGTCAGCACAGACGTATCCATACAGCAGCTTGTAGCAGGTGCACGTCTACCACATCAGAAAAAGAAAGCTATAGCGAATTTTTCTATTAGAAAAAGATCAACACATTAAGGAAACTCAAAGAAAGATTTAGCAGTAATGTAATCTCTTTATCAGAATATGTAGCAGGCATGTCTCAACACATTAACTCGTGAAATCTTTAATCTTTACTTTTCTTACACATAAGTTGTGACTATTTTAAATCATCATTTACCTTAAATTCCTTCATCATTACTTAGATTGTCTCAGTCCCTTTTGTCCAGTAGCTCTGTCTTGTAATTTGTAAATTCGCAATGTGTTTTTTAATTAGAATTACGGTATTTGTCGAGTAGATCATATATATATAATATATATTATACATATATATATTATATATGATTATAAAATATTATATGATATAATTTGTATAATATACATATATATATATATACTAATACATACATGGATAACTCTTAACTACATGTGTTGAGACATCTATGTACATGCAGTGTATAGTTGATAAGAATATTAAAATGGTAACAAAGACACCAGTACAAAGTCCCGTATAACTGTACCTATATGTCAGTTATTGAAAACCCAGTGTTACCATATTACCGTAGGTGCTATTTGCTACAGATGTGTCCTCCTTTCTAGAACTTGTTTGACTGGTCTGACCAGTTTTAGAAGAAGCAGTTGTGATGGAGGATGGTGTTTGGAGGATTTGGAAGGGTGGAGGAGGAAGTAGTACTTGCTTGTTTATGATGTACATGCATATGTGAACTAGGTAAATGAAATGTAGAGGTATGAGAAATGGAATGAAAACAGTAGTATGGAAATGAGACTAAAGTATGTAGTATGAGTATCAGACTATACTAATTAACGAATGATTATATAGTATGGGAGCAGTGAGGAATTAAATTAATGTACATGTATATCAATATTGGCTTATCTAACAAACTTGTTAAACCAGTTAAATAATTATCTGATAAAATCTATGCTGATAACAATTTATGAAAATTTTTTGTTAGTTTTATGTTTCTGTCAAAGAGAACATTCATGGTATGTTCTCTATGATAGACTGAGGACCAGTTCTACTGACATTCCTTCCCAGTAGTTAAATAGATTTAGATTTTTTTTTACAAATCTTGTGAGTGATCCCTACTGGCTCACCCACAACCATTATCAATAACTTAATAACATGTTATTAAGTTAAATAATATTTATAAAAAATAAAAAAAACCCTTGTGTGTTGCCCAAACGATTCCTACTCGCTCACCCACTCAGGCTTCCACTTAGGCTCCAGGATTCCCTGCTATTGTTAGCTGGACCGCCACCTGGCTTGGTAACCCTCGTCTTCGCGAGGTAATCCTGGCTGGAGCATCGCCCTAACTTAAAACCAGCCGTACGGGATTCCAGCTCTTAGGGAATGTCGCATTCAGGAACCGGGAACCACAAATACACCAGCCTCATCTCGTTTAAGGGAGACTACCAGCCCTATCCTAGTCGGCCTTTCGGATACTCCGAAGAGTATGCTGGTACCATCTCAGAGGTCTGATGCATTGCAGAACGCTGGCCCACAACACACTGGCACTCAGGACTGTTCAAGTTTCTTTTTATATGTACGTACAATTTTGTCTTCATGCTCTTGTGGGGCGCACCATGAATCTCATTAACGATAACTGACAGCAACGGTAAAGCGCTCTTTAAATAAAGCAAACTACATTTTTAAAGGATAAGCGATCCCATTTAAGCAAACACACACACACATATATATGTATATTATTAATGACTTTCATTTTGTAATGTCTTAGTGAATTGGTGCCATTATGCCTACTACTCCGTTTCACCTACTAATTGACGACCAGTGCCATTTTGCCTACTCATGCAAAACGTGATGAAAATGATAGAAGTAGTGTGTAAGAAAATAAAAAAGGTTAAAAATCATCTAATAGTATTAAGTTCCGACAAAACTATGTATACACATATAGTTCAAATGGCAGTATGAGCAGAAATTCCTCTAATATACTCTTCTAAACTAATTTGATCAAATCTACTTTTTAGTTTCCTATTTTATTGTCTTTTTCGCACATCTCAAAAATTTGACCATCTCTTCCTCTTCGATTGATAAGGTATTTGTGCCCTTCATATATAAGTGATCTTACTCCTCTGAGTTGTGACAAACTCCATGATCTCATGATCAATTGAAATGAGTGTGCACTGGCTTAGGTAACACCCATTTTATGTGAACTCACATCAAAACCTGTCAACCCTTGTTTTAGCAATTAAAATCAAAGACTGCTTAGGTAACACACTTTTTATGTGAAACTCACATCAAAATCATCATGTATTTATGGTATTCCATGAATTGTCTAGCATTTTGCATGAGTAGGCAAAATGGCACTGGTTGTCAATTAGTAGGCGAAATGGGAGTAGGCAAAATGGGAGTAGGTGAAATGGGACTAACCCGGCTTGTTGTGTATGGAAATCAGACTATAAAAAGGACAAGGTACAGGATTATGACTATGCTGGATATGGGAATCAGACTATAGTAATGAAGTATAGGAATCTGCCTATATAGTATTGGGCATGAGGTGTCATGCCATTTCGTCTAATCCCATTTTGTCTAATCCCGTTTTGTCCCATTTTGTCTAATAGTGTGAATAATAGTGTAAAAGGTCTAACATAAGTGGATTGAGACTAATATGAGTCTTACCTTTTAGACGAGCTTCCTGTTGGAACCTTAAATTTAACTTTAGCAGGACTAAATCCTTTTGCACTAAGCTGGTGAGAGAATTCTTCAGAATCAGTGGGTATGGCTTCTGTATCAGAACTGGATGAAGATTCAGACAAATTCGCTGCTTTTGAGTGATAGATTTTATTGTTGTTTGAGTGAAATAACTTGTAGTAGGAGAATATACCTCTGGTATATGGATAAATAAATAGAATTAATTGTAAATGGATGGATGAATGGATGGATAGATTAATGTATAAATGGATAAATAAATTGATTAATAAATTGATAAATGGACAAATCAGGATATAAAAACATAGTAAGGACTATATCTCCTCACAAAACCACACCCCCTTACCTTCGCTATCCTATGGAGTAGGATAAAAATATAAAGCAAATACTTTCTGTACTCCTTCTCCAGCTCTAGTGACATCACCATATGACTCACTCCCATACTCATGTCCAGATGACCCACTCACACCATCACTTGTATCTGTTATGCACTGAATAATACTTAATAGTATAATCATTACAAGTGATAGCCGATTTAGTAGTGACTGGGTAGCTTGTAGAAATGTGTATGTGGTATCTATGGATGAATGAAATATAAAATGGATGAATGGAGGACTATAAATGGATAAATAAAAATGAAAATGAATAAATTAAACACAAGAGAAAACAATTAAAATTAATAAATATAGTATATGTACTTAACAACAACTATTATCTAATGAGAGTTAACAACCTACTATAGCTAACTTACTAATCATTAACTAAATTATATGTATTATTTGTTTAAGAATGGTACAAAATAAGAATATATAATATATCTAAATTTAAAGCCAAAAGACACACAACTAATAGAAAACCACCTTGTCCAGTATATATATAGAGAACACATATGTACATGTACATATATATTGTTCCTATAGTGATTTATTAACAATACCTCATGGTTTCCATATTTTTTACATCAAGTTCTAATTTTATCATCTCTCTGTCATGGTCGACAATAAATTTCTTTAAAGGGTAACAATAGTTACTTCATATTACTAGTTGTCCATTGTACTCTCCAAAAGGAACATCAGTAAGATTAGAAGTGTATGGATACTATTGGAAACCAACTCTACAGACTGTGGGTAATGGACATGTAATAATTATTGCTGTGGCTATGTAGATGTATTAAGTCTTGTAAGTCAACATTGAAAATATTTTCCAATTATTGGTAAGAATCAGTAATAGTTAATTTTATATCATGTTATTGTATATAGAATACATGTTAAAAACATCATTATTATTTTATAAACATTAATTCTAATAGTATTATATGTGTGTTAGATTCAGCAACTTCCACATCAGACAAGGAGAGTTATGCCAAATGCATCAGAAGAATGGAGTGATTTATCAGGAGAAGAAGACACTGCAGAAAAATCGGGTGGTGTTGTTAAAACATTAAGTAGCAGTCAGTTCATTCAAACACATACTAGGAAAATGAGAAAAATATACTAGAGTAAGCAAAACAGAAAAAAAGATTGATATAGTTATAGCACTTGTTATTACATCAATAAATACATCAATAATTATGCTTTATGCATTATAATGTATTGTTGGAGATAACAATCGTTACATGTTATCATCTTCTACCATTGCAAGAACAAATGACTTCACATAATGATCGTTGTCTCCAATAATAAAATTAATATCTTTATTTTCAAACTCACTACAATACATAAGGACATCATAGTATTGTAGACTCTATATATTGCCCGTTTTTCAAGTATAAGTTTGTTATTGCCCACATAGCCTGTTTTATTTATAATAAGCCCCATCAGTACAGAGAGAAAACAGTGTAAAGTTAAGGTGTCTGTCTTCAAGACAGAGTGCTAAATATAGTACTTTTGATTGGATATTTGATCGGAAGAATAGGATGGAATGTCCGTCCTCGACTTCGGTACTTGTTTAATTGGTCACGTGATACATGCGAATGAGCATCTAGCTACAGGAACGAACTTTATAAAATTTCCAGCTACACCCATTCACTGAATATGGCTGACAAGGTATGTATTTCACATATAAATATTTCTTAGGGCTACTAATTGACAATGGCTGATTATTATATATTATTTCATTACTTAATCTTAGGATCATCGTTCAGGTTGTAATACTGAAGAGTATAAAGTCGTTGTTGCTCATTTCACTGATATTGCCAATGCAATTCAAGACTCTACTCATTTTAACTAAGCATTTGCTTCAAGCTCAGTTGATTAACACAGAAGATTACTCAAAAAGTGCTGATGGAGTTAGTAAACTGTTGAACCACGTATTATGTCAGATAGAGCTGAGTGTGGACAATTTCTATATCTTTACTGAGGTCCTTGCTGCAGAGAAAGATACTATGCCACTAGTGTCAAAGTTATTATGCTCAATTGGTAATTCAGCTATGCACAATACACTGTTAAAATTGATTTGTTATTTTAACCAATAATAATCATTACAATAAAATTCCTATTATGACTGCTATGCATGAATATTAATTATATAATGTCAAAATTGTCAAAGCTCTCTTGGAGTGTTTACATTCTCATATATATCACTGAAAAAATTAATCAGTTATTTTAACAAGAAATTTGTAGATTACATTAGTGATTACTATAGAATCTAGATGCTTAGCAGATATTCAATTGATTAAAATTACCAGTCATTTTTAAAACTGATATATATGTACATCTGTATGTATATATGTTTGTTGTCATATTTTAAAAACATCTTTTTTCTGTATGGTCCAGAGCTGTCACAACTTTTACAGAAATATAGTATGAATATAGAAGATATTGATCAAGTATGCTCTGATCATGATAACTTCTTTCTTGAAATTTCATTGAAAAGTGATAAATGTATAGAAGTTGGTCATCATCTTTTTGTTCCTGAAGACAAGATGGAAACCATTACACGCCAAAGAGAAGGTGATTCAGAGAGAATAATTGCTGTTCTGTTGACCTGGAAACAAACAATGGAAAATAATGCAACATATTTAGTACTTGTAAGAGCTTTCTTGGAAATGAGAAATAAATCTGTTGCAGAATCTATAATGAAGTATGCCAAGGATGATATAATGATTGCTCGATCAAGTAAAGTTTCACAGATCAATCCTGCAAAGCGTATTGATAACTGGGATAAAATGTCTAATGGTGAAAAAATGAGAGTTGACCTAATTGAAGAAAATAGATGTGTTCATGAAGCTTTTTTGTTTCTACTTTTAAATCTTTACAAGTCTTTTATGAATCGAGATGTCCAACCTACTGATGTGCAATTAATTGTTCAAAATTTGTGGTATTCCTGAGGAATACACATATCCATTTAAATTTTGTGAAGATGATGATATGATTACTGTCTTTGTGGCTCTTTCAAAACATAGTTCTTGGTTTAACTTTGAATTAATTTCATTTCTTCTTGATAAGATTGGTACTCAAAAGGAAAAAATGTTTTTCAGGAATATCATCAGAAAATCCTCTTCCCTTATCTTCAACGGTGCATTTTTGAAATACCACCTCAGTCATTTGGACAGAGCAGTTTTCAACTACAGCGAGCTTGCCTTTTTCTCAAGTGGTTGAACCTATTTTGATTACTGGTCTAGAAGTAAAAGCTATTCAACACAATCTTGGTGATATGTTAGGCCTCAACCATTGTTTCTTTCACTTTGATTTATATCAAGAGAGATCTAGAGAACTGTTCTTTGCTGTTCACAGTGCCATATTTAACCAATTAAGCTTAATTTATTTAGAATGGGATCCTTCAAAAGAAGCTTACAGAGTCACTGCTGATTTAGTCACAATTTTGTAAGTATGCATCATGTCTTGGTACATTTCTTTGCGTGGCAGTTCTGATTACTACTAGTAATGTATTATATATATATATATATATGTATATATATTTACATGATGTTTATGCATATTATTAGTTGTGAGCACCTTTCATTGTTTAATCCATGCAGATGTTATTCACGGAGTCCAGAAGTGCTAATTTTGAGCAAGATACTAAAGCTAAAACCAGTTGTCTCATTGACAGATGGTTGGGCCATTATATGCAGTAATGTTGCTAAAGCTACTAAAAACATCACTTTAACTTTAAAAGCAGACCCAAGCCCAAACGTTAGTCCAGATATTATGAAGAACCTTATTTAAACCTAAGTTCTGATCACAATGAGTATGATGTGGTTACCTCTGGACTTTGTTTGACTTATGAACAAAGAAAGAGTCTTGTGAAAAAAATGTCACCAAAAGGTCAGTAAATACATGTATCACAAACAGAACAAATGTCATTTAAATAAGGCTAATTGTTTGGTACTGTTACAATCAATGCTAATGTTTGAAGGTATTCATCTAATTACACTTCCTTCAGGATGTTACACTAAAAGCTAACAATTTTTTTATGAAGAAGTTAAATACATTTTGTCTGAATGGTTTATTATACTTAACTATTTTACACGATATATGTCTTGTTAATTGTGTGTGTCCAACAGACAGGATTAACTAGCTTATCAAAACTAATACGTTTTTTTATAATTTTGTAGCAAGCTCTTTTTACACACAATTTATTGAAGGCAGAAGATAACCTGTAGCAATAAAGTATTGTAACAAGTTAATTGCATATATCTAATAAGCAAAATTTGTTTTGTAAACATTTAAACATTTCAAAATTTAATCAGTTATTATTCTCACTAATATGTAGGTATTAGTTTGCAAAAGAAGTGAAAAGAGATGATAATGGACACTGTTTTTTAAAAGATTGGATTGATTTTTTCAGGTAATTTCATACATGTTAATTGTGTAATTTTTAGTAATTTTGTTTAATTTGATATAGGTCATGCTAAACCAATGTCTTCTGATCAGCCACTATGGGCTTGTTGAAGAGTTATAAAGATGAAAATGCAAAGAAAGTATCTGGCTGAAGAAGATAGTCAAAGACAAGGTTAGAAAAGTTCATTTAAAAATTAGAATTATAGTTATCATAGCCACTTTATATGAGTAAGACTATAATTCTAATAAATAATATGGATTTTGATTTTTCAGAAGTGCATTGTAACTATTACAACAAACTGAAAGCTATGAAGTTAAAGACATTGACAAATACTTTTTATTTTTGATTATGGTTTAGAGAGTTTGCTTTTTGAGAAATAAAAAAAAACAAAAAAAAAAAAAAAAAAAATAACCAGAGGATTAGTTGCTGAAGCAGATAATCTCAAACAAGAACTAAAGAGAAAAAAATAAACTTATCATGACCAAGAACAAAGACTGAAAGAAGAGAGGCAACATTTGAAATGAGAAAGAAATCTGATTGGCTGGTATGTTCAATTTTCATTCAAATAAACAAGTATTAGTGTATGTTGAAATTTTGTGACATTGTAATTAAACATGGAGCAGTTCTGATTAATTGTACATATATTATGGTCACATTTTTAGATTATATAGTTTATACTGTATTACTTAATATTATTTTAGCATTTGATGAGAGAAAAACAAAGCTAGAAAAGGAAAGGGACATCTTTGAAAAGGAAAAGGATACAGAGCTAAAAAGTTAGTTGAACAATATTGATTTAAAGAGTGTCTTACAACATTGTACATATATAGTATATTGAAATCATTTTAGTACACTCTTTCTAATTGTTAAGTCTGTCTATTGAGTGCACATATTCAAAGTCAACTACATATATATGCCTTGCCATATCAAAGCAGGGTTTTTTTTTCCATTATGATTGTTTTGTATAATTATATTATTATTATATTTGTATAATGTGGATATCACTTTACTTGGTTGAAAGTATTTAACTTGTATAGGCAAAAGCTTGCAAAATAGATATAAAACTCTACATACATTATAACATGTATGAAAGTATTGAAAAAGGCTACTATTATCTTTCACAAAATATATTATCCTCTTATGTCTAAGATTTATTGTGACCCTCATGACATGATTATTTGTTACAAAATTATATCATCATTATATATTTATTTCTGTTTTGCTTACTAGTGCCTTATTTTCTGTAGAACTGGATCTCCGAAAAGAGCAAATTTTAAGTGACTTTAATAGCAAGTCTGAAACATTAGAACTAGAAAGACAGGAAAATTGAAAATGAAAGACAAAAATTTGAAGCAACAAAGATAGAGGAAGGTAATTAAGGTTATCATTCTTGAATAGTCAATGCAATCAGTTATATACCAATTGTATTTATGGTTGGAAAATTTGCTCAAAACCGAAAATAAAAAAGAAGATTCTGTATTTTTTTGTTATTATAAATTTTCTAAATATAGTACACTACTTTTAAAAATTTTGGAATTGTTAGTGAAATGAGAATACCTAAATAAATTCATCAAAAAAATTATTACAGTGAAACATGTTTTAGGAACCACTTGCATTTAGTGACCACATTTATCTTGAGTAGCTTCAACAAAGAGCCTACCAAAGCAATGCTAGTTCACCTTGTGACCACTTGACTATTGCAATGTATGACCTCTTGAGAACACTCCCAATTAATGGTCTACAATTGAAAAAAACCTGACTACAAAGATCAATGTAAAGACTTTTATTATTGTACTGTATACTGAACCACTTTCACTATGAACTATTATGAAGTAAGTTATTGAGTCTCTCAATGTATTATCAATGATTATAGAATTTGTATACACAACATACTTTAACCCTAGGTCAGCTCCTCATAAGTAATATAGAGTCAATTGTTAATTGCATCAAGTTTTTTGCCATGTATCCCAGTCACTTCATAGCTCCACTAATGAGATTCCAAGTTACCTGCAAAAGCTAACAATAATGCTATAAAATAGGAAGCCATCTTAATATAACCAGTATGGGCTGTGATCAGTTTATACAGGAGACTGCATCAAAACAACACCTCTCTATTAAGAACACTGTGATTGGTCCCATAGGTGATCACTTTTTACAGGTTTCACTGTACAACCTAATATTCATATTTGCCAAGTTTCTCTAATTTTGATAAAGCAAGCAAGTTAACATGATTCAAAAGTAATGTACTATTATGAGTACTGCATTAGGCAGTACTCACAATAGTATATCACTCACAATTACAAATTATGATCTTTATAGAATATTGGGAATTACAATTTAGAGTGACTACATAAAAATCGAATTTGCCAAAACATGATGTCTGCTATCATAGCTCCTTATAATCAAAGACATTAAGTAAAAAGATTGTATTATTTTATTGTTGATTAAAATGACTAAGTGTACTGATTGATTACTTGTCATTATATTAAAGTAAATTACTAATGTTTTAAAATTTTATTTTCTTATATAGATTTGGTCTCGTCTGGTCACTCAGATGATTGAACATCTCCATCAACATAAGATAATTCCTAAGAAGATTACCTCAATTTTTTTTTTTAGACTGCTATTTCCTTTGATGTTTTAATGTAATATATATTCTTATTAACTTGTAATTAAATCTAAAGCAATTAAATCAATGAAGTACATTTACGGAATAAATATATACAAGCAAATAATGATTTGCATAATTAATAACTAATTACATCACATTACACCATCCACTTAAATCAAATTTGTATAGAAATAAATTGTGGACATAAGAATGAATATATAGATCAATAGAGACAATGGATGGAATTATGGACGAATTACTTCCTTTAAGTTAGCAGACTTAAAGCCAGAAGCATAGAAGTAATTATGGAAAATACAGCAAATTGTTTTTTTCTAAGGCTACCTATTATCTTGACATGTGATAGTTTTGGGAGAAGAAAATGAAGGTATGAATGAACATAACAATTTATGATGACAATTGTGGTAACACATAAAGAATTATGAATGTCAGACAAGATGGTGGATGTTTACTATTTAAATTATGAAATTGTTGTAATTTATAAACTTGAAAGCCGTTTACACACAAGTTTTATTTAAATATCAAGAAAATTGAAATAAGGAACTCTCAAAACAATCTATTAACTTACAAATAACAAACTTCATTTAAAAAACAGTTAGAAAATAAAATGTCAATGTAAAAATCATGGATCATTAATGATCATAGAAGAAGTAACTGTTTCTGATTCATTGTAGGGCTCTTCTATGTTTTGATACTCATTCTCTTGAGATGCATTATGCACAGAGATACAGGTTGATTCAGAACTGGAACTACTTCTTGGTGATATACATTTGATAGAGTGGCTTGCAATTCTGTAGTGGATTCTTCATTTTCATTGTTGTTGTTTGGTGAACAAGGATCCCCATTGAAATGATTTACTGTCTCATAATTGGGACATAGATCTTGTATTTGAGGCTTCATGCTTAATGTCACATTTGATAATGATGTGGTAGGACTTGTTTTAGTTGTTTGAATAGAAGAGAGTTTGATAGTATCTAATTCAATTTGTGGAGTGCTAGAGATTTCGTGATTGATGAAGGCGTTTTTTTGTCTCTTACGATGTTTTCCAGTGATAACAATGGCAACTGTAACACAGCATATCAATGCCACAATAATTATAGCAAGTGAGAAAAATGGCTATGCCACCATAGTTGCTCCAGTGAAGCTAATACTTGATGCTAAATGTAAAGATACAGTAATGTAATTCTAAATTTTTATTTAATAGGTTATTTACTGCTATACATAGATGGTATACTTTGCATATATCTATATATTGCCTTATCTAATATACCATATGTTGTCAACTGTCATATAAAAAAACTCTATATATGTGTTAACTTACATGAAGTTGGAGGAGACAGAGATACTGATACTGTTACTGATACAGATGGAGAAATAGAAGTAATATTAGCTGGTGACATGAATTCTTTTGTTGTTGATGTAGTTTGTACAGTCCCCAGATTACCTATGTTAAAAAAATAGAAATATAAATTTAACTGATCATTAGATACTTTTAAGTATACACTATATTTTGATTTGTAACATTAATTTAATAGGATATCACTCAAAATTAAATATGCTTCTATGTATCCACAAATAGTCAATGTAGTATTGAAAATAATGTTAACTGATTGCAAAAAAGGACCACTTCTGTCACAACAATTTGTAAAAAATCACTAAAACATTAAAAATATTTTGCATCATTACGACATAGTTAGTGACTACCAACATGTATATAGATTTGAGGTTTTAATATTTGAGTCAGTCACAAATGTTTTTGACAGAAGTGTCCCTTTTTGCAAATCATGTATAACTATACAATAAATACAACTTACTAATTGACTGACATCCAATGGACTAACTTAATGGAGATTTACCAACCTTGACAAGAGCTCAAAATAATATAACTATAAACTACATGCTTTACTCATCCATATAACTGTGAAGAGTTACCAACCTATAATTATAATTGTGTAATTGAAATTTCTGCATTGCATACTTACAAAGCAAGAGATTGTAATTTTGTATAATTGGAATATCCCAATTGTTTACAGAGTACAAATGCATCATTAGAATCAAATCCATCATCACATATTGTTCCCCATTGTCCATGACAATAGACCTCCACACGTCCTTGATTAGGAGTACACTCCTCCTATAAGACGTACCATACCAGGGTAAGGATTACTGTCCCAGATTCTAGTGGTATCTACAACAATATCAATAAGATGTACAATTATCAAATTAAGCAAATTGTAATCACAACAATTGACAGTAGCATCAAAAGAATTAGAACTGCATGCACTATCAATAGTTGTAGAATAAAAGCACTGGAAGATAGTGAGATAATTGTTATGAGGACAGTTGAAATCATCCAGTAACATTGGGCTGTAGTCAGTGCCATAACTGAAAAATTAATGTTGTAATTACTTATGTCTAACAATACATTAAATCTAACAGTTTTAAAAAATCCAGCTCTAGAATAACTTGAGGATCCAATGTATCCTAACTGATGACAAATGACATCAGCTTCATATTGACCATAATTGTAGTCAACACAGATATTGCCCCATTCACTGTTGAGGTATACTTGAACTATACCATAGTAAAGGAAGATGAGGCAGCTCCATTACGATAGAGCCGTACAGTACCTTCTGAAACTAATCAAAATAAAAACAATGTTGAATTTGTCTTATGTAAATTGTTATATACCAGATTTTCTTCCATGAATGCAAGTTAATTTTGTTGCAGTAGTTGTTTGAGCTATATTAAATGCTAGAGAGCAAAAATGAAAACAAATTGCTAAAAGAGTAGTTCTTAACAAGCATTATGTAATTCTCTAACAAAAATGTGTAGGTATATTTATTACACAACTACAGGTACCGTTACTATACTAAGTGATAATGTATTTTAAATTAACTTACTACATTCAATAGTCACATCTTTAGAGTGACTACAAGTAGTGCTATTAGTAGTATGTGGACAAGTATTACTGTCAATAAAACAGAAGTCTGAATAAGAACTGTTCATATATGAAAGCCAAATTGGAATAGATGAACTTCCGGTCTAACAAAATGTACAATTGATATAGTAAAGTTTTGCTAATTTATATCATTCATCTTACAGTATCAAATGATTATAGTTTACATATCCAGTATATCCAAGTTGTCTACAAACAGTATAGGCATCTTTAAAATCAAATCCATCATTACATATTTGTTCCCCATTGTCCATTACAATAGACTTCAACACGTCCTTGATTAGAATAACGACCTTTCTGGAGACGTATCATGCCAACGTAATGAGAGCTGTCCCAGATTCTAATATGATCTACTCAAGAATTTATAAATTTAGGAACAAATACAATGATTCAACTCACAACAGTGTACTGTTGCATCATAATAGTTAGAGTTATTACATCCACTATCATGTATGTAGAATAAGAACATTGTAATATATTGAGGTAAGTGTTGTGAGCACAACTGACATCATCCAATAACATTGGGTTATAATCTGTACCATAACTATGTACACAAATATATAATAGACTCATGTCTACATAGTAATTAATTCACCTTACTAATCCAGCTCTGGAGTAACTTGAGGCACCGGTATATCCTAATTGATGACAGATAACATCAGCTTCATATTGATCATAGTCAGTATCATCACAGATATTGCCCCATTGTCCATTATACCATATCTGTACTATACCATAATAATATAGGATGATGAGGTAACTCCATTATGATAGAGATGTATGACACCCTCTGAAACTAATCAAGGTAAACAATAATATGATATTATTTTATATAAAATATCTACAAATTCAAATTTCTACCTCCTGCACTTCCATGAATACAAGATGATTTTGTGATAGTATTTTTATAAGCTGTATTTAAAAACTAAAGAAAAATAAACATGTAATATCCATAGACTAATAAATAATTGAACATTAGAACATGGAGGAAAGGACTTGTCAAACTTACTGCATTCAAGTGTCACATCCTTAAAGTGACTACAACCAGTGCTATTAGCAGTCTTGGACAGTTATTACTATCACAAAACAGAAGTCTGAATAGGAACTGTTCATGTGTGAAATCCGATTTCTATAGATGAACTTCCAGGTCTACAGAATGTTAAGATCATTCTATTTTCAGTTACAATTAACTTACAATGTCATATGATTATAATTTACATATCCTGTATATCCTAGTTGTCTACAAAGAGTTTGAGCATCATTAGAATCAAATCCATTAGAACATATTGTTCCCCACTGTCCATTACAATAGACTTCAAACGTCCTTGATTAAAATAGCGACCTCCTTGTAGACGTATCATGCCAGAATAAGGATTACTGTCCCAGATTCTAATATGATCTACCCCAAAATTTATAAATTTAGGACTGAATACAATGATTAAAACTCACACACAGTGTACAGTTGCATCATAATAGTTAGAGTTATTACATCCACTATCAATGTATGTAGAATAAGAACATTGTAATATATTGAGGTAAGTGTTGTGAGCACAACTGACATCATCCAATAACATTGGGTTATAATCTGTACCATAACTATGTACACAAATATATTATAGACTCATGTCTACATAGTAAATTATTCACCTTACTAATCCAGCTCTGGAGTAACTTGAGGCACCGGTATATCCTAATTGATGACAGATAACATCAGCTTCATATTGATCATAGTTGGAATCATCACAGATATTGCCCCATTGTCCATTATACCATATCTGTACTATACCATAATAATAGGATGATAAGGTAAACTTCATATGATAGAGACGAATGATACCCTCAGAAACTAATCAATGTAAAACAATAATATGATATTATTTTATATAAAATATCTACAATTACAAATTTCTACCTCCTGCACTTCCATGAATACAATATGATTTTTGTGATAGTATTTCTATAATCTGTATTAAAAGCTAAAGAAAAATAAACATGTAATTTCCATAGTGTAATAATTAATTGAACAATTAGAGTTTTGTTGAAAGGATTGTCAAACTTACTGCATTCAAGTGTCACATCCTTAAAGTGACTACAACCAGTGCTATTAGTAGTACTTGGACAAGTATTACTATCAACAAAACAGAAGTCTGAATAGGAACTGTTCATGTGTGAAATCCAGATTTGTATAGATGAACTTCCAGTCTATAGAATGTTAAGATCATTCTATATTCAGTTATCAATTAACTTACAATGTCATATGATTATAATTTACATATCCTGTATATCCTAGTTGTCTACAAAGAGTTTGAGCATCATTAGAATCAAATCCATTAGAACATATTGTTCCCCACTGTCCATTACAATAGACTTCAACTCTTCCTTGATTAGAATATCGACCTCCTTGTAGAACGTATCATGCCAGGATAAGGATTACTTGTCCCAGATTTTAGTAACATCTGTTATTTGGCTAAAAATTTAGCAATGATTGAAGTCATACAACTTACAGCAATAGACAGTAGCATCATAAGAGTTAGTACATCCACTATTAATATTTGTAGAATAAGACCATTGTAGAATATTGAGTGGTAGTAGTTGTGAACACAGTTAACATTATCCAGTAACATTGAATAAGAGTCTGTCCCATAACTAAGTATAAGAATATAAGATTATCTATTTATTTCGAATGACTTTACTTCACTAGTCCAGCTCTAGAGTCTAAACTTGTAGCTCCAGTATATCCTAACTGATGACATATGACATCAGCTTCATATTGATCATAATCATTATCATCACAGATATTGCCCCATTGTCCATTAAATTGTATCTCTATTATACCATAGTGATGGAGGGATGAAGTCACTCCATTACGAGAAGAGACGTACAACACCATTGCTATTAGGAGAGTCTATGTAAAGAATTAATAATATACAACACATGATAGTAAGTCCTCTCTCTCCTCTTATTCTCTTACCACATGTAGATTCAGTGTTAATTGGTTTACTGTATGATGTGCTGTAAGCTAAAGAGCAGAAAAGATTTCATGATAATAATATTTCAACTTACTGCATTCAATAATAACTTCTCAGAGTGTGTAACATTACTTACAGCTGTAGATGGACAAATATTATTGTAAGTAATGCATTGATCTAATAAATCACGTCATATTATTCAGCCATACTGTTGAGAGGTTTTGGATCTGCCAAAAGTTGAAATAAAACAGTCATTACTATATTAATGCTATTGTTGCCAAAACAAAATATTAGATCATGTAGATAAATGTCAATAATCATATATTACCCATAAAAACGACTGTAACTAAAATATACAGAATATCCTAGTTGTCTACAGATAGCATTAGCATCATTAGAATCAAATCCATCATCACATATTGTTCCCCACTGTCCATTACAGTAGATCTCCACACGTCCTTGATTGGAATAAGTACCTCCTTGTAGTCGTATCATACCAGGATAAGGATTACTGTCCCAAATTCTAGTCATATCTGTAAAAAAATGTTAAAGTATCACAGAATGGACTTGACATTGCTCACAGCAGTTAAACAGTAGCATCTTTAGAGTTAGAATTACAATAACTGTCAATTTTTGCAGAGTATGAACACTGTAAGATTGTAAGATAATGTTGTGATCACAGTTGACATGATTTAGTCTCATTGAATTGGAGTCAGTACCATAACTAGAACAAAAATAAGGTACAAGCTAAACTAGTAAGTATTACAAACTGACCTCAACTATCCAGCTCTAGAAAATCTAAAGGCACCAGTATATATCCTAATTGATGACAGATAACATCAGCTTCATATTGATCATAGTAGAAATCATCACAGATATTGCCCCATTGTCTATTATACCATATCTGTACTATACCATAGTAATAGGAAGATGAAGGGACTCTATTACGATAGAGACGTAAAAACCATTACCAGATGGTAAGTGTTAGTAACTACTGAAGGACAATAATATGCACTGGACGAGGTCGTCTTTGCTAAAGACAAATAAAACACAAAGTAACAACTTCAAACCAGTCCTTTACAAAATTCCATATAGGGTTGGACAGTAGCATGTATACAATAATAGAATGTTGTCTCTAAAATTTAACCATAAAAACTATAAAATTATTAAAAAACAACATAGAGGTTATAAGTAAGGTTATTAGTGATATATAGTGTTAATATGGAAGTGGTTGTGGTGTGCATCAGAAGTCTTATTTCCCAATCATTAAATTAAGGTCCATTTTAAATGTACTGGTATTATTTTTGTTGTAGAATACGTCCAATACTACAGTTAGTTAAAGAAGAGTCAGTCTTATCAATGTTTCTAAATATTTCTACCAGTCAATCAGTCATTATATGATTATTATATGAGATTAAATATATAGCTTACTACAAGCAATTGTGACATCTTGAGAATGAATACAACTGGTCACACTTGATGTATAGCAAGCATTACTTGATCCAAAGCATTTATCATTTGAGATTGCTACTCATTTCAGTTGACCATATCGCTGTTGCAATTGACTAGTTGGACCAGCTCTGTAATATAATGAACAAAAGTTAATATGACAACAATGTATAGGATTACATACATTTTCAAATGATTATAGTTTGTATATCTAGTATATCCCAATTGTTTACAGATGGTATTAGCATCATTTGAATCAAATCCCATCATTACAGATTGTTCCCCATTGTCCATTACAGTAGACTTCAACACGTCCTTGATTAACAAAATCACCTCCTTGGAGACGTATCATACCAGGATATGGATTACTCTGCCAAATTCTTGTGGTATCTTTCAAAACAAATATTTTCTGAACATATAATGTATTAGATAGAACTTACAGCAGTACACAGTAGCATCATAACTGTTAGTGCATCCACTGTCAATGGATGTAGAGTAATAACATGATAAGATAGTAAGGTAGACATTTTGCCTGACAGTTGACATTGTCCATTACCATTACACTATAGTCAGTTCCATAACTAAAACAAAGTTGTTTTTAATATTAATTTAATTGTCAATAATCTAACTTCATTAATCCAGCTCTAGAGTAACTTGAGGCTCCAGTATATCCTAACTGATGACAGATGACATCAGCTTCATATTGATTGTAGTAATTAATCATCACATATATTCCCCCATTCACTATTGATATAGACCTGTACTATACCATAGTAATAGGAGGATGAAGTGATTCCATTACGAAAGAGACGTACAATACCATTGCCATCAACTATTTTCTAATTAATGATATAATAAATAAATAAATAAAAGGTTAATTAATTATATTATTTTACCACAAGTAGATATTCTGTTTGTTGATTTTAAGTAGCTTGTCTTGTAAGCTAAAAAGATAAACTCATTTGTACACATATGTTTACATTAGCTATTCATTGTCTATTTGGCACTGTACACTTTTTGAAATAGCTCTATTATACATATTTAAATATTTAGTCTGAGTTATACACAAAGTGGCAAGTTTGAGCTAAAACTACAAATGTACACTCATAAACAGTGTACAAGTTATGTTACTATACTTACTACATTCTATAGTGACATCTTTAGAGTGTTTACAGCTAGTCACTGAGATTGATGGACAGGAATACTAGTACCATAGCAGTGTATGAAGAAGAACTAGACATGTTATTTCCCAAATAGGTTGACTAGAATTATCAGCCTATAGTGGTATATACATACATACATTCATATATATATATATATATAATGTAGTGTATTATATATCATTTCATTAAAATGTTTTTTGCAAAAATTATTATTATTTTTATTATAATCTTAACATTATTACTCACAAACTAAGGTGATTAAAATTATAGTAACTGTTATATCCCAGTTGTTTACAGACAGTTGATGCATTTTGAGAGCCAAATCCATCAGCACATATTGTTCCCCACTCTCCATTACAGTAACCTCAACACTCCTTGATTAGAATCACTGCCTCCCTGAGGATGTATCATACCGCGGGAAAAGGTTCATGTCCCAGATCCTAGTGGTATCTAACAAATATATGCATTTATATATTTACAATACTGACAGCATGTACAGTAGCATCATAATCACTAGTACAACTTTGAGAACTTGATATAAAGAAAGAACACTGAAAGATAGTGAGGTAGCTCCTATGAGCACAATTAAGATTATAACATCATGTAGAAAACACATCTGTACCATAGCTAGAAGAAAAGAAAGAGATTGTCAGTGTATATTGTGAACATGAAATAGGAGCTGGTACACTTACTTTACTTCCCCAGCTCTTGAGTAACTTGAAGCTCCCAGTATATCCTAATTGATGACAGATGACATCAGCTTCATATTGACCATATTCATTATCATCATCACAGATATTGCCCCATTGTCCATTATACCATATTTGTACTATACCATAATATAGGAAGATGAGGTAACTCCATTATGATAGAGACGTACAACACCATAGCATTAGGAAACCCTAAAGCTAAATACATAAATTCTGGATAACAAATATTGTACACAAATAAATTATCAAAACTTTTTATTTAGCCATGAAAACTATATTTTTTCCTCTTTCATTTGTCCTTACCACATACTGATAGGGTATTGTATTGCTTGATTGTAGAAACTAAACTGTAATAACCTAAAAAACAAAGACCTAGTCATTGGTGGTGACATTTTGTGAACTTGGCTCAAATCAATAGTGCAATTGTGTGACAGTAGTAATGAATAACATTTATGCAAAAGATTAAGTCTCTGCATGCATGCTTGGGTTTATTGAGAGATAAATAATAGGAATCTGAAGTTACTCATGAATGTGGTATGAACTAGCCTCTAAATGTGACTTAATTTTACCTGTTAATGAAGGTTTAAAATTTGTTGAGATTGCACAAACATTTAAAAGTTGGTGTATAATTTTGTAATTCAAACATTAACAGCCTAAAATGCACTTATCCATATTATAAATTGAGTATTAGTATACTCGACTATGACATTAGATAATTTGCAAACATGTAAGTTTTGTCAATACTTATGCGCATTCAACTGTCACACCATGCGTGATTACAAGTAGTTAGAGAGATTAGTGGAAGGAATGTTCTACACTATAACATGGATCAGAAGAATATTTAGAAGCAAATTTCCCAAATAAGTTGATTGGAACTATTAGATCTATTGTGACATAATTATATTCAATACACTTTACATCATTTATTTATTAGATCATATTGTACAATTTTGGCTTTTGTTACAATTATAAAGTTTTTTCTAAGGTGTTAATCTTGAGTACAGATTCATACTTTGAAAGCATTTCTGTCTGAATACTTCATTTATCATAAAAAATTAGGTCATAATAAATGTGATTCTTAGTAAATGGGCAATCACTGAAGATATAGGTATTGACTTACCAATTAAGGTGATTATAACTATAATAATAGTTATATCCCAATTGGTTGCAAATAGTTTATAGCATCATTTTGATTAAATCCATCATTTACATATTCTTCCCCACTTCCATTACAGTATAGACCTCAACACTCCTTGATTAGAATAAGACACCACCTGCCCAGACGTATCATACCAAAGATAAGGATTACTGTTGCTAAATCCTAGTGGTATCTATAATTAATTAAATAAAATCAACATCTATAAACATCTCTACGAATTTAAATCATTTGAACTCACAGCAGTACACAGTAGCATCATAAAAGGCTATTATTTATAGACATCCACTATCAATGTATATAGATATGAACATGCTGGAAAAATAGTTAGCGTAGTGTTTACTGCGTACATGCGAGAGCTAGGGTTCCATCATCCTCATGTAGAAAAAGTATCAGTACCATAGCTAGATTAAATTAAAATAAAAGTAAACGCATACCTTTTCATCAAATATTACCTCATTAATCCAGCTCTAGCCGTAACAACTTGAGGCTCCATATATGCCAACGATGACAAATAACATCAGCCTTCATATTGATCATAGTCATTATCCATAACAGATATTGCCCCATCCATTGTTAATATAGATCTGTATATACCATAGTAATGGGAAGATTTAGTTGCCCCCTCATCATGATAGAGACGTATGAGCACCATTACCAGCAGCCCGAAAGTCAGCATTTTTTCTATACAATTATGACCACATGGATTAAGTAATATTCATGTGTTGTCTATTGGTTTAGTACAGTATTATAACTTACAACAATTGGAAATGATATTATTTGATTTAGTTTATATGAACATTATGACCTGAGGAAAACAAAAAGGTATAAGATACATATTTGAATAGTGTTTTCAGTAATAATAATAATTTGTTAGTCACTACAATTAACAAATATATATATATATAATATGTGTATTATCAGTTAGTAAATAGTGTGGAATGTACTTACTACATTCCACAGTAACTTTTTCAGAATTAGTACAGCTGGGTAATGGACTTGATGGACAAGAATTATGAGTACTATAACAGATACTAACTGAAGTGCTAAACCATTTTGTTCCCCAAATTGGTTGGCTGGATCATCAGATCTAGATTAATATGTCAAAATATATTTGAATTATTGTAAAGTATTACATCCTTTGATAACTTACATATTAAGATGACCATAGCTATAGTATTTGTTATATCCCAATTGTTTGCAGATAGTTAGAGCATCATATCCACCAAATCCATCATCACATATTGTTTCCCCATTGTCTATTACAGTAGACCTCCACACGTCCTGATATTAGGATAAGTACCTCCCTGCAGACGTAGCATACAGAGTAAGTATTACTGTCCCAGATCCTTGTAGAATCTATTAACAAATAGTAACATTGAGAATAAAATACATCAAGCACTTACAACATGACACAGTAGCATCATAACTGTGATAATACATTGACTACGTATGTAAGTAGAGTAGGAACACTGTAAGATAGTGAGGTACTTTTGTTATCACAGTCGACACGATTTAGTCTCATTGAGCTGTAGTCAGTCCCATAACTATAATATAAGTTTAGTTGAGTTTATTGAAAGGGCTTTAAGTTACATGTGTTTACTAACCTCACTAGTCCAGCTCTAGAGTAACTTGATACTCCAGTATATCCTAACTGATGACAGATGACATTAGCTTCACTATAACTGTAGTAGTAATCATCACAGATATTGCCCCATCCATTGTAATAGAACCCTCACAATACCATAGTAATGGATAATGATGTAGTTCATTACGATATAGAATTATAGCACCATTTGTTACAGCTATATGGTAAATTAAATATATATTATTAAATTATTTTTAAAAATAATGTTTCATAATCATACAATTCAATATCAACTAAACTAACACAAAGTAAATTGTAGGCTATAATATCTTACTATTTTAATATTTGAAATGATTATATTCTTGTCAATATCAAATAAGATTCAAAATCTGTAAGTAATCAAAATGTAAATACAAATTCCTATATTATTAATTTTGCAATTGTTAATGTATTAATTAGTAGCTCTAAGGTGCTTAGTTTGTTATAAAAAGTACATGAGGTTCTGTTCAATATAGTAGTACTCTTTATAATAAAGTGAGTAATTTATATTTTATAATCAATATGCAGGTATTCAACTAATGTTAATTTGAGAACTGCTTTTATAAGCATCATATATTAATTTTACTCACTCCATTGTATAGACACATTAACTTAATTACAAACAATTAATTTACTACAAAAAAGACACTAATTCGTAGTTCAATGAAATATCAAACAATATAAACTAACCAGCCAATGGAGGAATTTACTATACTAAAGATGATAGGATAGTGACAACTTTACTACTCATTGATTGTTATGGCACTACATGATAACAAGCTAATGAGATTAATGGCACTATACCATATGTAGGTATATGCAACACACTCAAAATTGCTGTTACTGATATGGTACTAGTCTGCTATATTATAGATGTATGTTATATCTGTATTAATGAGGTCATATAGCAAATTCTCATATATAAGGTATGGAGCAAAGTGAGAGAGTCCAAACTTCAGACATGGTCCTGTAGTGTTTTATGTTAATTAACTCTCAACAAAAAACTAAAATCTTCTAGTTTAGCCTAATTACATTTTAGTTAACTAACTGTAACTAGCCAAATTATTCTAAAATATGCAAAAGTAATTAAACAACTAAAGATATCTACTGAGAGTGAAAAACTAATTAACACTAACTGTAACTAACTATAACTCTACTAGTAATTATAATTGATTCATACAGAGAATGAACTTTAATATAATTAATGATAGAATGAATAATTTATTCTTTCAATATAACTAAACTAATTAATAGAACTACTGCACATACATGTTTATATACATAAATATCTTTTGTCAGCTAACACATTATAATAAATTTAACAACAATAATGTAGACTAAATGGAAATATGTATTTTCATATGATTTAGTTAATGTAGATAGAATGATAAGCAAATAGCTGAATTGAACAATCTAGACAGATGTACAAACTAGCTATTGTTCAATGTTTTCTTTTAGTACTACATTAATTTCTATATACTTTCATTCAATTTAATTTCTCCTTCATTAGCACATGCAATAGAAGTTTGTTTATTTAGTAACTGGTTTATAGTCTACAAACATATGAATAATCTAATAGCTTTATAATCTCATCAATTGATACTGTCCATTATTTTATCTTATTAACTCAAACCACATGAAATAACTTAAAGATTTAATGCAGGAAATAACTAACTATAACAAACTAAAAAAAAAAGAAAACTAAAACAATACAACCTACTACCCAGTAGCTATAGGATAGTCTGAACTCAGGCCACACCTATATAAACTTCTAATGTTTATGATTTAGGGGGTAGGAATATGCTACTCTAGCTCGGACGGTCAAATTGGATTTCCATAGGCGCACTTAGTACGAGTAATTAACTCATTATAGTACCAATATAATAGGTAACTCTATTAAATTCACACATATTTTTGATTATAGTGTCATCTTCATTACTTTACACAAGAAACTCACCATATGTAGGGCATACTGAAGAGCCGAGCAAAATCACAAGAGCAAAGAGCGAGTAATGATACTCTGCCATTGCAACAAGCTCCTTACGACTTAGCTATGTTTATTATATTGTAATATAACTAGTAGGGGTGTGTTTTAAAGTTAAATGCACAAACGCTTGCACGTGTTCACCTGTTGATGATGGGACATTTTATGTACACTCAAAGATTATATGTGGTTAAACTTTAAGTGCTAGTCAGTATGATCTTGATAAAGTATCTGGTAAAGGAAGGAATTGGTTTCAGTTAAATATATAGTTCATCTCAGCATGCTCTTTTTTGTCTAAACGTTAATGATATTATTGAAACTTATACCTTAAAATTGATTGGAGGTAACACATATCTACATAATTAGCCTATCATTTCATTATATTCAGGTCAGTATATACTATTGAAATATCTTTACTAACATGAGTTAAATAGAAAAGGAGCTGATGGTCTTGTTAAAAGTATATCCTGTTTGTTGATGAGACGAAGGTCATAAGGAAGCTAGTTGACTCCACTACTAGGTTTGGAGGTGCATGTGGTCTGAACAACAGGAGAAAACAGAGGGAAGTTACTCCCAGCACCTTCAGTAAGGAGACACCAAGTACAGAATGAGTGACAACAAAAGACTACATTACAAGGTTCACTTTAATGTTGATGGTACTTTAAACTAGAGCTCAGTGTGTAGACAATTATATCAAATTAATCAGCAGTAATTGCTTACATGTTAAGAGGTACACTATCAGAACTACTATACAGTAAGGACATTGTTAAGATATTGGCTTTAAAGTTTAGTAATCAAAGAAGAGATCACAAGCATAAAAATGAATAGACTTATTTGTAAAGTCAGTAATCAGATCATGTGGATAGCTATGATAATAAACATCATGGATTGGTCATTAATTCAGAGTGTCCTTTATTAGTTGTTTACTATAAAGCATTAGGACAGTTCTAATAATTACAATTAAATGTCAACAAAATACGCAGAACAAGTAAATTGCAATGTAAAATTATAATTCAATTCTCACTGAAAGTGAATACTCAGAGTTTTACAGGACATTGATTTAGTTAAACGTTTACTAAAATAGCTAAGTATATAACAGCATGGATGTGTGGTTATTATTTGATTTGTATGTAAAGTTACAGTAGCAAACTGTAAAGTAGTTGTTGGTGGAAATGAAGGTTTGTGGTTTCACTTCTCATCCTGGTACAAATGAACATTCCTGTAAAGTATTTTCTTGTAGCATACATTACTATATATATATACATGTAGGTAAAGCAATAATAGGACTACCTGATATGCAAGGCATAGGCCGTAATAAACATATAATAGATTGTTTCTAATGTGTATAGATAATATACTTAATCAGAAAAATAATAATAAGTTATTCGTATAATAACCTTCAAATGTAGATGGAGTGCCTACATCATGTTAGAGAAAAGATAGAGTGGCTGGTCTAATCTAGCTAGTCAAAATGGCATCATCAAAACTTTTAAAATATTACTTAAAGAACATACTGACATTGATCATCAGGACTGAATATGGATGGCTGCCTATGCTAGCTAGTGAAAATGGTCATTTCCAGGTTCTACTACTACTAAAAGAACATGCTGACAGACTGTCCTAATGATATATAGCAGGTTGTAATGGTTATTACGAGGTGGTTGAACCATTACTCAAAGAAAATGCCAACCTTAATCAGCAGGATGAAGATGGATGGACTGCCCTAATGCTAGCTAGTAAAATTGGGTCATTTCCAGATTGTTGAACTATTACTAAAAACATACAACATTAGTACTCAGAACAAAAATCAATGTCTTCGCTAATGATAGTTGGTTTCAAGGGTTTCAACAGCTAGTGTATAAAATGGGCCATTTCCAGGGTTTTGAAACTACTACAAAAAGAACATGCTTACAATATTCTCAGAAAAAAATGGAGTGACTGTCCTAATAATAGCTAGTTTTGATGGTCCTCACCAGATTTTTGAAGTATTACATAAATAACATGCTGACATTAATCATCAAACTGAATATGGAAGGACGTGTCCTAATGCTAACTAGTGAAAATGGTATTCCGATTGTTGAACTATTACTCAAAGATAATGCTGACATCAATGCTCAGAATGCAAATGGATGAACGCTTTAATAGCAAGTTGTGTTATAAAAAAAATTTGAATCGTTAAAACTCACCAATCCCAACTGATCCTCATTTCTTAATGCACAATGAATCAACAGCATTTTCATTAGCTGGTTTGGTGGTAACAGAGACTTTGTTTAAGCTTTTAGACAAAGCTATACCAAGTTCTAATGAGATTTAAAAAGGCAGTTGTAGAGTAATATTTAAGCAATCACTCTATCTCATTATTTTTCTTCTCAAGTAAAACTTCCACACCTCACTGATGATCAAGAGAACTGCTAGTCTCGTGCGTTAAGGGAATTTAGAAACGTTATAAAGAAAACAAAAGATAGCCCAGATACTCCATTTGTATTTGGTTTTACTTCACTCATGTAGCTTCATCATATGGATATGTCGATATAGTCACGGATGCTCTCATACAAGCTGGAGCTGACGATAATAACAATGGCTATCGAGAGATGACTGTATTGTTCTTTTCAGTAGTAGGAGGTAAAATCCACTTCAATAGTAGAAACATTCTTAAAGAATGATGCTAATCCTAACATTATTGTCAACAAGAAAAACAGCATTGATGATGCTAATAAGATTGAATTGGAAGAATTACTAGCTATTAACTGAATATGGGGTCAGTTACGAGAGATAGAATTGAAGTCATCAGCTACTAAGTCTGACAAAGAAAAAGTCTCAACTGCTTTTTCTCCATGAGGCTAGAGGCTCGTCAGTACCTTTCGAAGCGCCTTATCCAGTGAGGCCACTCATTGGTCGGCTAAAATCGAAACGGCTCTGGAGAAGTAAACGCTGGTATGAGGCCATGTCCCCTATACTGGTTAAACTCCTGACACCATGTAATTATAATTCAACTCTCCTACTTGTAGAAAAATATACTTGATAATTTTTACTGAAGAGAATTGAACTAAACAAACTCAAGACATAGTACACTTGTAATTTATATACAAGTAAATAATGAATTGCATAATTATTAATAGTTACATCACATTACAACATCAACTTTAATCAAGTTTGTACTGTGAAGAAATAAATTCTGGACATAAGAATGAATAAATAGATCAATAGAGACAATGGATGGAATTATAGATGAATTACTGCCTTTAAGTCAGCAGACTTTAAAGCCACAAGCATAGAAGTAATCTGGAAAAATACAGCAAATTGTAATTTTCTAAGGCTTCCTTACAATAGCAACTTGTGACTAAGTTTTATTATATTGACATGTGATAGTTTGGGAGAAGAAAATGAAAGGTATGAATGAACATAAACAATTTATGATGACAATTGTGGTAACTCATAAAGAATTATAAATGTCAGACAAGTGGTGGATGTTTACTATTTTAATTTATGAAATGTTGTAATTTATAAACTTGAAAGCTGTCTACACACAAGTTTTATTTAAATATCAAAAAAAATGAAATAAGGAAAATCTCAAAACATTTAATAACTTACCAATAACAAACTTCATTTAAAAACAGTTAGAAAATAAAATGTCAATATAAAAATCATGGATCATTAATGATCATAGAAGAAGGAACTGTTTCTGATTCATTGTAGGGCTCTTCTATGTTTGATACTCATTCTCTTGAGATGCATTATGCCACAGAGATACAGGTTGGATTCAGAACTGGAACTACTTCTTGGTGATATACATTTGATAGAGTGGCTTGCGATACTATAGGGGATTCTTTCATTTCATGTTGTTGTTTGGTGAACAAGGATCCCCATTGAAATGATTTACTGTCTCATAATTGGGACATAGATCTTGTATTTGAGGCGTCATGCTTAATGTCACATTTGGCAATGATGTGGTATGACTTGTTTTAGTTGTATGAATAGAAGAGAGTTTGATAGTATCTAATTCAATTTGTGGGGTGCTAGAGATTTCGTGATTGATGAAGGCATTTTGTTCTCTTACGAGTTTTCCCGTGATAACAATGGCAACTGTAACCACAGCATATCAATGCCACAATAATTATAGCAAGAGAAAAAGTGGCTATTCCACCAATAGTTGTTCCAGTGAAGCTAATACTTGATGCTAAATGTAAAGTACAGTAATGTAATTCTAAATTTTTTTCTTAAATCAGTTATTTACTACTATACATAGATGGTATACTTTGCATATATCTATATATTGCCTTATCTAATATACCATACGTTGTCAACGTCATATAAAAAAACTATTCTATATATGTGTTTAATTTACATGAAGTGGGAGGAGACAGATGATACTGATGCTGTTACTGATACAGATGGAGAAATAGAAGTAATATTACGCTGGTGACATGAATTCTTTGATGTTGATATAGTTTGTACAGTCCCCAGATTACCTGTGTTAAAAAATAGAAATAGAAATTTAACTGATCATTAGATACTTTTAAGTATACACTATACTTGATTTGTAACATTAATTAATAGGATATCACTCAAAATTAAAATATGCTTCTATGTATCCACGGATAGTCAATGTAGTATTGAAATAATGTGACCTGATTTGCAAAAAGGGACCACTTCTGTCACAACATTTGTGACCTGATTTGTAAAAAATCACTTTAAAACATATAAAAAAATTTTGCATACATGTAGAATAGTTATGCATATATACCAAAGTATGTATACAAACTGAGATGTTTGAGATGTTTTAAAGTAGTTTGTTCAAAAGTCAAGTCACAAATGTTTTGACAGAAGTGGTCCCTTTTTGCAAACAGGTTATGTTAACAATGAAACTATACAATAAATACAAACTTACTACATTGATAGTGACATCTTCTGAATGACTACATCTATAATTTGGATTAATAGGACAACCTTGACAAGAGCTCAAACACATATAACTATCACTACATGCTAAGTACTCATCCAAATAACTTGTGAAGAGTTACAGACCTATAATAATAATAAATTAATCTGTTTTACTACTTGTATACTTACAAGGCAAGATGATTGTAATTGGTGTAATGGAATATCCTCAATTGTTTTACAGAGTACAAATGCATCATTAGAATCAAATCCATCATCACATATTGTTCCCCACTGTCATGACAATAGACCTCCACACGTCCTTCATTAGAGTACACTCCTCTATAAGACGTACCATACCAGGGTAAGGATTCTGTCCCAGATTCTAGGGGTATCATACAAAAATATCAATAAGATGTACAATATCAAATTAAAGTAAATATACTACAACAACAATTGACAGTAGCATCAAAAGAATTAGAACTGCATGCACTATCAATAGTAGTAGAATAAAAGCACTGGAAGATAGTGAGATAAATTGTTATGAGGACAGTTGAAATCATCCAGTAACATTGGGCTGTAGTCAGTGCCATAACTGAAATATTAACGTTGTAATACTTATATCTAACAATACATTAAATCTAAACAGTGAAAAATCCAGCTCTAGAGTAACTTGAGGCTCCAGTGTATCCTAACTGATGACAAATGACATCGGCTCATATTGACCATAATTGTAGTCAACACAGATATTGCCCCATTCACTATTGAGGTATATTTGAAAACTATACCATAAGTTAATAGGAAGATGAGGTGGCTCCATTACGATAGAGCCATACAGTACCTTCTAAACTAATCAAAATAAAAACAATGTTGAATTGTCTTATATAAATTGTGATATACAGATTTTCTTCCATGAATGCAAGTTAATTTTGTTGCAGTAGTTGTTTGAGCTATAGTAAATGCTAGAGAGCAAAAATGAAAACATAATTCTTAAAAGAGTAATTCTTAACAAGCAATTATGTAATACACTAACGAACATGTGTAGGTATATATTACACAATACACAGGTACTATTACTATACGAAGTGTAATGTATTTTACATTAACTTACTACATTCAATAGTCACATCTTTAGAGTGACTACAAGTAGTGCTATTAGTAGTATGTGGACAAGGTATACTGTCAATAAAGCAGGAGTCTGAATCAAGAAACGTTCATATAAGAAAGCCAAATTGGAATAGATGAGCTCCAGGTTAACAAAATGTATAATTGATATAGTAATGTTTTGCTATCATTCACCATCTTACAAGTGTCAAATGATTATAGTTTACATATCCAGTATATCCAAGTTGTCTACAAACAGTATAGGCATCTTTAAAATCAAATCCATCATTACATATTGTTCCCATTGTCCATTACACATAGATTCAACACGTCCTTGATTAGAATAACGACCTTCCTGGAGAAGTATCATACCAAGTAACAATAGCTATCCAGATTCTTATATCATCTGCCAAAAAATTTTAAAATTTAAGAATGAATACAATGCTTAAACTCACAACAGTGCACAGTTGCATCATATAGTTAGAGTTATTACATCCACTATCAATGTATGTAGAATAAGAACATTGTAATATATTGAGGTAAGTGTTGTGAGCACAACTGACATCATCCAATAACATTGGGTTATAATCTGTACCATAACTATGTACACAAAAGATATTATAGAGCTCAGGTCTACATAGTAATTAATTCACTTACTAATCCAGCTCTGGAATAACTTGAGGCACCAGTATATCCTAATTGATGACAGATAACATCAGCTTCATATTGATCATAGTAGGAATCATCACAGATATTGCCCCACTGTTCATATACCATATCTGTACTATACCATAATAATAGGATGATGAGGTAACTCCCCCATTATGATAGAGACGTATGATACCCTCTGAAACTAATTAAGGTAAACAATAATATGATATTTTAGATAAAATATCTACAAATTCAAAATTATACCTCCTGCACTTCCATGAATACAAGATGATTTTGTGACAGTACTTGTATAAGCTGTACTAACAGCTAAGGAAAATAAAAATGTAATTTAGACTTTTGTTAGAAAAGGACTTGTCAAACTTACTGCATTCAATTGTCACATCTTAAAATGACTACAACCAGTGCTGATTAGTAGTACTGGACAAGTATTACTATCGACAAAAACAAAAGTCTGAATAGGAACTGTTCATGTATGAAATCCAGATTTCTGTAGATGAAGTTCCAGGTCTACAGAATATTGTGATCATACTATTGTTAGTTAACAATAATAACATACAATGTCAAATGGTTATAGTTTACATATCCAGTATATCCCAGTTGTCTACAAAGAGTTTGAGCATCATTAGAATCAAATCCATTAGAACATATTGTTCCCCACTGTCCATTACAATAAACTTCAACTCTTCCTTGATTAGAATATTGACCTCCTGTGAACGTATATGCCAGGATAAGGATTATTGTCCCAGATTCTAGTAACATTGTTATTTAGCTAGAAATTTAGCAATGATTGAAGTCATACACACTTACAGCAATAGACAGTAGCATCATAAGAATTAGTACATCCACTATAATATTTGTAGAATAAGAACATTGTAGATATTGAGGTAGTAGTTGTGAACACAGTTAACATTATCCAGTAACATTGAATAAGAGTCTGTCCCATAACTAAGTACAAGAATATAAGATTATCTATTGATTTTGAATGACTTTACTTCACTAGTCCAGCTCTAGAGTAACTTGTAGCTCCAGTATATCCTAACTGATGACATATGACATCAGCTTCATATTGATCATAATCATTATCATCACAGTATTGCCCCATTGTCCCTTATATGTATCTCTACTATACCAAAGTGATGGAGGGATGAAGTCTCTCCATTACGAAAGAGTCGTGCAAACACCATTGCTATTAGGAGAGTAGTAAACGAAGTAATAATATAAAAACTACACAATAGTAAGTCCTTCTCTCCTCTAATTCTCTTACCACATGTAGATTCAGTGTTAAGTGGTTTACTGTATGATGTAGTGTAAGCTAAGGAGCAGAAAGATTCATGATAATCTATTATCAACTTACTGCATTCTATAATGACTTCTTCAGAGTGTGACAATACTTACAGCTGTAGATGGACAAATATTATTGTAAGTAATGCATTGATCTGATAAATAACTGTTCATATTATTCATCCATACTGGGTTGAGAGGTTTTGGATCTGCCAAAGTTAAAATAAAACAGTCATTACTATATTATTGTTATTGTTGCCAAACAAAAAGTATTAGATCATGTGGACAAATGTCAAATATATACCATAAAAACGACTGTAACTAAAATGTACAGAATATCCTAGTTTGTCTACAGATAGCATTAGCATCATTAGAATCAAATCCATCATCACATATTGTTCCCACTGTCCATTAAAGTAGATCTCCACACGTCCGTGATTAGAATAAGTACCTCTTGTAGTCGTATCATACCAGGATAAGGATTACTGTCCCAATTCTCGTCATATCCTGTAACAAAATTGTTTACACATCACTGAATGGATTGTAACACTGCTTACAGCAGTTAAACAGTTGCATCTTTAGAGTTAGAATTACATTAACTGTCAATTTTTGCAGAGTATGAAAAACACGTAAAATTGTAAGAAATTCTTGTGATCACAGTGACTGATTGTCTCATTTAAATTGACAGTCAGTACCCTAACTAGGGCAAAAAATAAGGTACAAGTACTAGAAACACTATAAACTGACCATACATAATCCAGCTGTAGAATAACTAAAATGCACAGTCTATCCTCAACTGAGGACAGCAAAAATCAGCATTCATATTGATCATCGTAGGAATCATCACAGATATTGCCCCATTGTCCTTATACAATATCTTACTATACCATAGTAATATGAAGATGAGGACGTACTCCATTGCGGATAGAGACGTACACAACACCATTACCCGATGGCAAAAGTGGTAGCAAATACTGAAGGGGCAAGTAATATGCAACTAGCACGAAGTTCGTCTTTGCTAAAGAGAAATAACAAACAAAGTTACAACTTCAAAAACTATTGGTTTGGGAAAGTAGAAATTATACAAATCATAGGAATGTTGTTATGAAAATTTAAGCCATTAAACTATAAAAGTATTAACAACAAACATAGAGGTTATAAGTAATTATTAGGTGATATTAGTTTAATATGAAGTGGTGTGGTAGGATGACATTCAGAGGTCTTATTATAATCTTTAAATAAGGTCCTTTTAAATGTATGGTCTTATTTTTATGTAGCATAACAACTACAATACTCCAGTTAGTTAAAGAAGAGTCGTCTTATCAATGTTTCTAAAGATTGTCTAACCAGTTCATTCAGCTATATAGGATGATGATATGAGATTAAGATTATAACGTACTACAAGACAATGTGGACAGCTTAGAATGAGTAAAAAACTGGAAACACAATTGATGTTATAGAAGCATTATTGCTCCAAACATTTATCTTGGAGTTGCTATCATTTGAGTTGAACCCTATAGGTTGCCCCATGACTAGTTGGACCCCGTCTGTAACATAATAAATAACAGTTAGATTGACACACAATACACACGGAGTACAACATCGTCAAAATGATTATATGTTTAATAATCTAGAATATCCCATTTGTTTACAGATGGGTATTAGCAGCCTTGAATCAAATCATCACTTACAGATGTGTTCACCATGTGTCCATTACAGTAGATTCTACACGTCCTTGATAACGGAGTCACTCTTGGAGACGTATCATACCAGGATATGGCTACCTATGCAATTCTTGTGGTATCTGTCAAAACAAGGTTTCCTTGAATTAATAAGATAGACATAACTTACAGCAGTACACAGTAGCATCATAATGTTACTGCCTCCACGGTTAATAGATATAGGTAATAACATGATAAGGATAGTAAAGGTAGACCTTTGCTGACAGTTGACATTGGGCCATTACCATATATGTCGTTCCATAAAAAAAAAATTGTTTAATTTTTTAATGTCTAATTAAACCATAATCCAGTTCTGAGTAATTGGGCTCAGTTTA
>NW_024532871.1:0-5000 GCF_016097555.1 Gigantopelta aegis
TGCTAGGACAATAGGAACAACCTAAACACCATAATAGGGAACACATACAAAACAACATGCTCTGCAACAGTACACAGGGTGCATTGCCTAATCATAACAATGCACCCGCACCCAGTTAATGGCCCAGCACGTACTCTAATAAGGAGCTGAACAAACGAATATCAGCTCCGAGTACAAAAATTGCACTGCACCCAGGGAATGGCTGAACAAAAGAATATCAGCCTACCCTACCCAAACCCCAAAAAGCTGCTGGTGTGTACTTGGTGATTTGGAGATGGAGGAATAACAATGGCTGCAAGACCGACACAACGATCTGGACCCCCTGAAACGGCCGCCTACCTACCGGTGTTACCACATTGAACGAGTCTCCCCTAGGTTGTCATGCCACGACCAGAAGCGGTCAGGCCCTTTCTCAGGGCCCGATGGGCAACCTAGGGAGACACCACAGCAACACCCATGTCTAATTAACGAGCTACTCTCGATATACTAAAGTCAAAACTTATACTAGCTCTACTACCCTTTACAGTTTAGACTGACCATTCAAAATTCGCGCCAAAATTCCTTCAAATCAAAACTGCGCACCTTTTCTCTTTGGCATATTAACTGCTCCATTCAAAATTCCATAGCACCACCACCTACCCCCGCCTGCTACCGATCCCGGTCGGACTGCTGGTGCTCCCTTGCACCTGCCAGTGCAGGCGGTCCCTCCCCCCCCCCCCCCCCCCCCCAACTTTCTGTCTTGGACGACGACAGGCGTGCGCTACAACAGCTTGCTCTGAATGTGCACGTTAAACCCTATGACATGACATGACACATGAGGTATCGGGGAGAAACATTGGAAGTATCCAGGGGAAACGGACGTCGTCCACTGAACGATCTATATAAGTTCAGTCCGGACGTGGTAAATATATTTTTCTGCTCTGTTGTATAACCTTGATGTGATTGATGTGACTTTAAATATTTTAATACTGTATTATACCAATATTCTTTAGACAGTGTCTTCGGTAATCTGACGAAGTAAATTGTAGGCTTCACTGTCTAATATTTTATACGAGTATTTGGTAATATAAAGCTTAGCCGGTCATCCTAGAGGAATTGTCTTTATTGTGATAGGTACCAGTATTAATTCTGTATTACAAGGTTACTGAATGAGTAGTTAAAGGTTAATTAAAAATTAACCAAGTAGGAATAGAGTTGTAATTCCTTTATTAATCAAGTTCCCCTGGAAGCGTTTCTCAATTATCACACGTGTGCGTGTTGTATCACGGTGAAGTGATTAGAATATTGTGTAAACTAGACACCTAGTGATTAACTAATTAAGTGATTAGTTCTGGGTTGTTATTATATTGTTATTGTTAATTAACTACTGAGGTAAGTACATTTGTCAGCGTAGTGTTAATACAGATTCCAAAGTGTATTGTGTTTTGTTGTGTTTTCTAGTGAACTAAACGTGTTATATTATATATTTATATAAGATCTTATCTCTGATTATACCTAGAAGCGAGCCACTCGGGTTTTAAACTGCCCGATACAGAGAGATCTAATAGATATACAGTTAGGAGAGATATTTGGATAATCCTGTTTTATTCAGTTACGGGTATTATAGGATCCCCGTGACAAGCACGCACGCACGCACGCGCGCGCGCACACACACACCAAACCGAGTCCGCCGGTGAAATAGATATCTTAAGCAGAAAATTAAGACATAACGAAGTACACACTATGAAGCCATAAATACAAGAAAGGGGGCATATTTATTTTCATTAAACTATTACACTAAGATGCACAACCGGCTTCTTTTATCAGACTGGGTGTAGGAAGTGCGTCCATGTTCTTCAGATGTAACAGACCTACAAATAAAGCAGAGGACATGTGACGTCAGATCTGATATATTACGTTCCAAGATATCTTTATTTGATAAAATTGCTTTGCCACACACGTTTCTAAACTTCATCTTAGCCATAAAAGCCATCTTAGCGCTACGAAATCGTAAAACCGTCGTAGGTTGTGACGTCACTACAGCGCATGCCATAGTGACGTCATAGCTTACGATGATTTCACGATTTCGTAGGCTAAGATAGCTTCGAAAATATGGGCCCAGGACCCATATCTTCTAAGCCATCTTAGCTACGACATATCGTAGCTAGTTAAGAGCAAAATACGAATGTCGTAGATTTAATATACGGCAGATTTTCGAAGGTATCGTAAAGTTCTCTTAGTGTGTCTTGATTTACAATATTTGTCCTAAACAAAAATGGGAACTCTCATTAAATGGAGATAGAAAAGATGAGATATTTCTCAGTGACGTCATCAAGAAAATTCCCTCTAAACGTCATCTCGGTACAGCTGACTTTCCTGAATGGATACTATGCAAGCGTCCGAACCACCGTAAATGAAGCTAATGTTCCACAGAAATGGACATTTTAATATCGGATGTGAGGAAGAAGCCCAGCATTTTTTTCCTTTGGCTAGTTAACAGTGATTAGGCTACATTAGTCCGAGAATAAAAAGTACTATATACTAGTATACAAATAAATCAACTTTTAAAATCATTTGATTATGAATATATTAGACGAGGTCATGCCACCCCCAATCAAACCTTTTTTAAAACTATTGAATTTTACACAATCATACATACATACATAGTGTGCCCCCCCCCCCCCCCCCCAATGTGGGTTACCTGCATATTCAAGACATGCACATCTGCGCCAGGATTTTATATGGGGGGAGGGGGGGGGGGGTTATGGCGCAGATATGCATGTGTTTCAACTCGATTTATAATCATCATTGTGTTTTTACTAGAGCTGGGCAGTATTGAAATTTGAGGTTCGGTATCGATATCGGTATTTTTGGTATTTTGATTTACCTCGGTATCGGTATGGTATTCGGTATTGACACAATACCGATATCGAGCGCTATTTTCAGTATACTCGGCTTTAAACGCATGTCTGTGTTAAGGCTCACTCGCTAATATCATCTAAATACAATTAAATTCTATACACAAGGCTCTTGTCTGATTTATACCAACCTATTTTGCGTTCGTCAGATATATTATTAGTGCTTTTCAGGAAATATTTTTCAATACCGAAATTTCGGTATTTTCAAATTTGCTCAGTACGGTAAATCGGTATTGACATAATACCGATACTGAACGGTATATACGGTATACCGCCCAGCTCTAGTTTTTACATTTATAGTTTTTTTTTTTTTAAATAATTTCAATTTGGTTTTATTTAACAAAAAAAGTAAAGAAAAGTGTTTTGGAAATATATATATTTTTTTTACTATTTTTGTGTGCAGCTTAGAAAACAATCGCTTAGAAATAAATAATCTGTAGTAAATTTCATAGTATGAAAAAGGCGTTCCCTGTGGGAAGAACTATAGCTATAACTACCTACGTTAAACACTGTTTCCGTGACAGTGTTTATGAGAGGGTTAAAAAAAAAAAAAAAAAAAAATATATATATATTTTAGTAATAAAAAGGTGCGTCACGTAATGTTGTTTAGTACACTCATCCCATGTGACGCTACATAACGTTTGTATATACATCCACCCATCCTCTCAAGCGTTACGTAATATTTGAATGGCTCCAAGGTTGTCACACAACATATTTTACTATGTTAATAATGTAGTATAAATATTATTTAATAAAATAACATTTTATTTATATATATAAAAAAATCTTTACATTTTTCATGTACCAGTTCATGTCTAGTTTTTATTACTGTAAATAGTGAAAATTTGTCAATTGGGTTAACTTCAGTAATATTTCTTTTATTTAGGCTTTCCGACACATTATTTAGGTGCATATCACATTCCACACCTGTGCCTTCTTCAACAAGCCCGATCAGGCCCCATTATATTGATTGGTAAATTTTCTGAAATAGGTAGCGTAACAATCAAAGGTCACGGTTGCAGTACACTGTTTTAAAGTTTTGACGGCAAAATACTTCGAGTTTACAAAGCTGGGGAGCTGTATCTTCGTCATTATCATGAAATAAAAAGTAAAGCGCCATATTGCTTTCTAGTCTACAGAAACCTGTCGTAGGATCTACGATATATTTACAATATTTTGGAGTTACGAAAGTTTCGAAAATACGCTACGACATTTGCCGCAGTCACGATTTACGACAAATCGTGGCTAAGATGGCTTCGAAAATATGGGCCCAATTTCACAAAACATCGTAAGCCTCTTTTGCACGTAAACGTAAATCTACGACTAAACCACAATTTTTATTACTATTATAGTACAACAAATATAGTTTAAAATACACTTATTTAATTTTCTATTGTCCTTAAAATGTTCCATCTTCTGTAATGATGTAATTTTCTGTGTGAAATAGTTGCCAAACACATGTAAATCTATGACCAGTATAACTACTAGTCGTAGACGTAAACCTACGATGTATTGTGAAATAGGCCCTGTCCCGGGTTTCCTCTCATTTCCTAGATCAAATATTGAAACATTTCACACATCAAATAGCCGTTGTGTAAAACGAGCTGAGTGTCGCTAAACAAATATTTCCCCGCACCACGTACAGTGATTAGCACCAAAGTATTGTTCCAAAGCAGTTTAGTTTACCTGAAGGTCATTTCATGATGTGGCCATTCTGAGCCAAGTTAGTGATTCCAAGACAATGATCTTACAACAATTAGGGGGCTGGACATAGCTCAGTAGTAAAGCGCACGCTTAAAGCGCGGTCGGTCTAGGATCAATCCCCGTCGGTGGGCCCATATATTATACATCGCAGTTTCGGTAGTACTACATTTATTGAATGGCGTAGCTTTGGCTTCCAGGTGATCACTGTGGGGCAGCCAATTAGATGTCATTAAATGGATACTACACATACATCGCCGTGTGATACAAACCAATTCTCCAGTAGTATAGAAAAAGTATTGAATTGTTTTCACCTGCAACTGCAGCCTGGAAGCCGGCGTTGTAGTCTACAGTCACCTCGTTCTTGACATAGTCCGCTCTGACGTCATCGTAATCGTCGTT